>NC_081407.1:957338410-957530910 GCF_030272615.1 Cryptomeria japonica
ATACATATATGTACATTCACACATGCTTACATATATATGCATTTACAACATGCATATATATGTATGTTTATATGACAAACTATACAACATTGTGATCACATCTCTTTCACAACCAAAATAAAAGACTAATTTAACTCTGCAACATTGTGATCACATCTCATTCACAACCAAAACAAAATATTGGTTTGTGTGTTTTTTGTTCAGTTTTTGGAGAACAAGAGGGTATTCAGAGACTCTTTGTAATGCAAACAATTGTAATATGTACCCTAGAAATTGCATTCAATGGGTTAAAGGCTCTATAATGGTTGGTTATGTTGAAAATTAAAATTTTAGGTAGGATTTCTCCTACTATTGTGCTTTTTTTCTTTGGAAAGGCCAATTATGCGGGGGATTTGCATTTGGTTTTTTAACAAGTCATATTTTTGGGGGGTTTGCATTTCATGTGCTGGTTTCTTCAAAGTCCTGAAAGGTTTGAACTTGGGATACATGTACATATCCATATCCCAGCTCTACCTATATAGGAAAGGAGACACATAACCCATTAGGGAAAAAGTAATGAAACCCCACAAAGCTAATTATAGATATACAAAGCTTAATTACATCTATACAGGAGGCTGACCTATCTAAAAAACAAAATTGGAACCCTAGGAGAAACACGACTGTAAAAGCCCATCGACTAAAAATTTGGGTTTCTAGGTAAAATGTCGAACAAACCCTTTAACCCAATGAATGCATTTTTCATTGTACATATTGCGCAAGAACAAATTAATGATTCAACAACCCCAACCAATTTGATAATATAGGATTGAGATATACAAACCCTAATTACACCTATATAGGAGATTGACTTGTCCAAAAAACAAAATCGGAACCTTAGGAGAAACACGACCTTAATTTTTTTTTTCAATGTAAAATCCACATTTAGAGTTAATTTGTAACATCGAAAGCGTAAGAATTATCGCTACTTTATATTGTTAATTATTTCCTAAAGTAAGAGGAAAATAATAACATCTATCTTAAAAAAGAAGATAGGATGGTGTTCCACCCATGCTTAGAATATAAATTAAAGGTTGTATTTCATTTTAGTAAAATAGAGTAGAAAGTTAAAGGGGGAGCCTCCCCTTAGAAGAATAAGAGAGATTAAACCTCATGTTGCTGTGATTGAAACCATAATTTTGTAGATTCACATAGTTTACAAAATTTTCAACCAACAAAATGTAATTATTAAACATGAGAAAGCTGCTAATTATTTATTTATCTATTTATAAATTTTTATACATTTTTTAATAATATTTCAATAAAATAAATCCAATACCACAACTATCCTAATTATATTAGATAAAAACTAAAGAAATACCAAATATTCACCATACTAATGGTATTGGTCAATAACTCAACCATCTCATTGGCAAATACACAATCATATGCAATTGATATTGTTATCACTATTACAAATTAAGAATATATGTGTACTATGACCACTACCTCTACAAATATACATCAATTTATTTACTACTTTAAAAACATTTCTTAAGAGAATATTAAGTGCATCGTACATATAACTTTTATTGTAAACATGATATTTTGGTATTCAAAATATATAAATTAACTTTAAACCACTATAACGTAACTCAACCGCTTAAACTAATTTCCAAACATGTAGCAATATTAAGGATTACTCACTATACAAAACTTGTTTTCAATGGATTTAGCCACAGTGTTGAATCCTTTAGGATGAAAATATTATAATGTTAGCCTATATATTCCACAATAAATTGATATTTACATAGATATCTTAAATTATCTTAAAAATGTTGATAGTTATTAATTTCAAAGAATTTATATTGAATTTGTCATATAGGTTAAATATACCCCTTGAGTTTGATATTTATCAACATATTTTAAATATACATATAATTTAAGATATTTATATAAGTTATAGATTAAACTTATCAACTCGAAGAGATAAACAAACATCTCTTTCAAATATCCAAGAGCATTAAATCGATAAAATAAATATAGAGGAGTTGATTATGATTACTAGAGATGTAATTAGACACATACAAAAATTAAAATGAGATGGAATTAAGGTTAACTTTATTCTAATGATCAATAGAGAGTTGCTTATTGTTTTGATCATCATTTTAACGGTAACTCAAATTACTTAAAATTATATTTATTGAAAGAGGAACAACAAAATTTGAATTGGGTCATCCTCACAATTTTATGGAGGACATGTTGTGGCCACATTTTGATCAGAATATTGCATTTATATCCTTATGCTATGATTTTGTCTCATGTAAAATTAGACTTGCAATATTTAAAGAAAATATTTTCTTAGATGTTATCTAATACAAGGGATCTACCTCTCTCAAATGTAGAGGAAAGTTGTTAGTCCAACAAAAACTTATCCAATTATTGTAACATTTATTACTTCCCATTGGGCAATACACATTGAAATTTGCAATAACTTACCAACATTACTTTAGGTGAAAATGTAGTAGAAATATTTATTTTCAACATAATTATAAAACACAAGAAAAGTGCTAATTATTTAATATTTTAAAATTATATTTCATATATTTTTTAATAATATTTTAATAAAATCAAATCCAATACCATGACCATCCTAATTATATTAGATAACTACTAAAGAAATACTAAATATTCATCATACTAATAGCATTAGTCAACAAATTAACCATATTGTTGGCAAATACACAATCACAATTGATATTGTTATCAATATTGCAAAACAAGAATATCCTAATGTACTACGACCACTACCACTACAAATATACATCCATTTATTTATTACTTTAAAAATATTTCTTAAGAGCATATTAAGCACATTGTATATAACTTTTTTTATAATCATTATATTTTGATACTCAAAATAAATAAATTAACTCTAAACCATCATAACATAACTCAATTAATTAAAGTAATTTTCAAACATGTAGCAACAATAAGGACTAGTCATTATACAATACTTATTTTTATTGGATTTACCTATGGTCTTTAATCTCTTGAGATGTAAAATCTTTTGGGATGTAAATAGTCTTATGTTGGCCTATATCTTCCACAATAAATTGATATTTACATAGATATCTTAAATTATCTAAAAGATGCTAATAGATATTAGTTTCAAAGTGCTTATATTGAATTTGTCATAAAGGTTAAACATATCCTTTAGATTGATAGTTATCAACATTATTACTATCAACATCATTTAAATATACGTATTTAACACATTTATACAAGTTATAGGTTAAACTTTTTAACCCAAAGAGATAAACACATTTATTTCAAACATCCAAGAGCATTAAATTAATAAAAGCTAATAGGTGTAAGCAAGAGTTTGTATAAAGGAGTTGATTATGATTAATAGAGATGTAATGAGACACACACCAAAATTAAAATGAGAGAGAATTAAGGTTAACTTGATTTTAATGATCAATAGAGAGTTGCTCATTGTTTTATCATAGTTTTAATGGTGATTCAAATTACTTCAAATTAGATTTATTTAAAGAATAACAACAAAATTTGAATTGAGTCATCCTCACAATTTTATGGAGGACATGTTGTGGCCACAATTTGATTGAAATAGTGTATTACATCCATCCTTATGCTATGTTTCTATCTCATGTAAAACTTGACTTGCAATATTTAAAGAAAATATTTGTTTAGATGTTATCTAATATGAAAAAACTAGGTGGCGTTAAGAAGCACCACATATTTGCCATGTAAAAGTTAAAACTAAAGATTTCCTTACACTTAATCAAGTTTAAATATTGAATTAACAATACAAATAAAAATGACCATTAAATTGGATGTTTAGGGGACATGTTGTGGCCACAATTTGATCCAAATAGTGTTTTTATATCTTTATGCTCATGTAAAATTTGACTTGAAATATTCAAAGAAAATATTTACTTGGATGTTATCTAATATACAAAAAAACTAGGTAGTGCTAAGACGCACCACATATTTACTATGCAAGAGTTAAGATTAATGATTTTCTTATTTAATTAAATTTGGAGATTTAATTAACAATATAAATGAAAATGACCATTAAATTGGATGTTGATATAGATAAAAAGATCATCACAAACCTACAAAATATTAATAACAATTATACGAGAACATTATTTTCAAAATTTGATAGAATGGATACCCATCAATCCTTTGCTGTTTTTTTTTGTTGTCATAGGTATCCTCACGAATCAATCCTCAACTCTTAGGCAAATTTGGTAGAATGGATACCCATCAATCCTTCGCTCTTTTGTTGTTGTTGTTGTCACATATATCCTCACGAAGCAATCCATTACTCTTGGTGTCTAAGGCTTGTGCTCTCATATTTGATAACTAATACAACTTCGTGGATAAAGATCCCTCAAAAAAAAAAAAAGAAAAAACCTCTCAATCTAACATATTCATATAAACGAAATTCCCTTTTTTTTAAAAATATTTGTAAACTTTTTTTTAAAAATTAAAAAAAGGCTGCTTTCCAATCCACACCATATAAGGAGAAAGCATCTACCTATATTTAATTATTGACATAAAAAGCAGCTTAAAAAGGCACACGATCTTCACATATTCTCCCCGAGTTAGGTAACACAATTGCAGGGACCCGATAGACATTTAAAAAGTCAATTAAATATATAGCTAGGTAGCGATTAAAAAACCAAAAAACCCAATTGCGGGGACCCGATAGACATTTAAAAAGTCAATTAAATATATAGCTAGGTAGCGATTAAAAAACCAAAAAACCCAATATATTGTTTTACCCACCGTGAGTTAAAACTTGAAACCCTCGTTATTCTTGGAGATCTGGCTTTTCTCATTCACGAGTTTTTCTGCAAGCCGGCGAGTGGCAGTAAGGCGGTTTTCGATTACACTCACGGCGGTTGCCGATTACATACAAGGCAGTTTCGTGAGCATTTCTTAAGCGGTCAGGTGGTTTTTCCACACCTACATTTGTTTTTATTTGCAATCCTGATTTTTCTCGGCTAATTTTCCTTTGTTTGCCTTGCATCTGCTCGGTTTCTCGCCCTCTTCTTTGATCCCTTTCCTGCCCGTGCATAGATCTCTCATGCGCTGCATGTAATGCGATCGAAACCCGCAACTTGCCTTCACTCGTGGCTTAAAAAATGGCTGCGTCAATCAGATTAATTTTCTAGACTGGATTTTTCGTCTTTTCTAGTTTTGGCGCGTGCCTTTTGGTGGATCTCCGAGCTGTTGTCTCTTCTAAGTTTGGCGGGCAAGTAATTACACTGGGGCAGCGTAAAGCTCAAGAAGTCGATTCCGGCGACGACTGTTGTTCAGTGAAAGCTTTGAGCGTTGTTTGTCTCGGCAGAATGCATGAGAAGTCTTTGTGCTTCCAGAATAATCTATCCCTCCATTGTAAGGTAATAACTCTAAGTTTTGTTACACTTCTGTGTTTTAAATAGTTTTGCGGTAAAGAGAAATTACCGGAGGTAGAGGGTCTCAGAATGATTTTGTGTTTTATGAGTATTTTTTATTTATTTTTTAAAATTTTTTAGTTTTGAGTTTAACAGGATTGAGAGGGACTGAAAGAATCCAGCGCCGTTGGGAAAATGGCGTCGAGGTTCGAAACTCGTGGCAGGCGTCCCAAGGTGAGTAGAAAACAAATTCTTTCTTCGTTTTAATAGTTTGTTAGTTTCCGTTTACATTGCAGTAGCACAATTATTGAGATTTGCTGTGAGTTTTTTAAAAAACGGGCACCTCGACATCAGTCCAGTCACGGTAATGATAAAGCAAGCCAGATTTATTGTACTTTATTTATGGGGGACTTTTGAGTTTCGGATGGGTCCGGCGTATTCGTTTTGTAATTCTCTCTGATGCAATGAGATTTTGGTATATCTATTTTTCTTTATAAAATTTGGCCGTTATTTTGTCAAATTTCTTCTGGACACTCAACTCAAAAGAAGTCTAGAGTCTAAACTCAGTTTACGTCCCAACACTATATGGGCTATAGTTACCAGTTTGATTTATTTATTTGTTTTTTTGGGGACATTGTGGAAGTTACTTGGGTCCTAAGCCCACAAAAAGGAGTCTGGCATTCACTGGCCAAACTAAACAAAATAATAAAACACTTAATATGGTAAGTTATCAAAATTACCATATCCGAGAAAAGGGTTGCTCCATTCATAGAAATAAATTTTTACCAAGCATACCAAGCAGCTCATGACAATTGAAAGTTTGAAACCCCTGCTTCGCAATAATGATACCGAGCAGCATAATCATGGTGCAAAGACAAAAAAATTGTAATGACACACTGTGGCTGGAGCATAATTGCCTTTCAGTTTCTTGGGCCTAAACAGGAAATGTCCATCTTTAAAAAATAATGGTTAAAAAAATCTCTTATTTTTTTTATCATATTACTTCTTTTCTTGATTTTCCCTTGCAAATTGGATTTTTTGTGTTGTCTGTATAACTTGCATTTTATTTTTAACCTTTATTTTTGGTTGTTAAACCAATTGACCGTATAATTGATGGTTTTGAATGCTAATTTGTTCCACATGTCAGAACTGCATGGGAACTGTGGTGTGCCCATTTTGGATGCCTCGAGTTTAACTATTGTCAATTTTAATGTGTTCCATAGACATATGGTAGAGAGAATTGAATTAAAAATTTGTTGTATAATATTCCATGCATATCTCTCCCAAACCTACATTTTTATCGAAACAAGGCATGCTTCCTAAAATCTAGTTTATCTCCAAGACATTATCATGGAGCATGTGGTGATGTTTTTCACACATCGCCCCATTGCAAATGGGGACCCCCCACTTTTTGCTCGTAGGTTAGTTGTCTTAGTTTAGTTGTCTAATTGGGCAGTAGTTTCGTTAGCTATTAACCTTTTGTTTGTAAGGGATGTAGTGCAACTTCTAGGTCAGGTCAAGGTATAAGTCTTAGAGGTAATAGGTAGTCAAGTGAACAAGTGGAGTTCCTCAAGTTAGGGCGTAGAAGTGATTGAGCAATCAATTGAAGTGAAGTGATGATGTGATTGCCTTGGTGAATGAGGAACCTTCCTCACACATCCTAATCCAAAGCTAGGTAGGCAGGATATTCCTCACTGCCCCAAATCCATGGCTAGGCAGTAAGGTAATGATTTTGTCCTTGTGATCCATGTCTTGAGAAAGGAAGGAACAATATTGGTATTTGATCAAGCAAGAGGAGACAAGGAACGCCCTAGCAGGGCAAGTATGGAGATCAACATAAAGGAAGGAATTTTACAAATATCTTGAATTTCCTTTGGAAATCCAAGAATCATTGCTAGTACAAGGGAGTAATCCAAGAAAGGGAATTTCAAGATCAAAGAAGGTCAAGGCAGTCAAGATAGAGGGTTCCAAGGTTGGGAAGTGAAACACATCATAAGGAGAATTCCCAAAGTATGAAAAATGAATAGGTGAAGGTGATCAAGTCAGGCAAGATGATGCAATTTGGGAATATCTCCCACCATCATCACATTAGGCGCTTGGAAATGTTGAGTATCAATAGATATGCCTCAATCACCTACAACTTGTGATGATCTACAAGATATGAAGCCGAGGTGGTGTCTAGTCATCTTAAACCCAATCACATCATTCCAAGTAAAGGACGTCCAGATTCAATGCACTTGCCTCATCCAACGAGGCAGATAACTACTACATGCGGGCTCAAAGTTTGAGGTACCTAACCTCATCATTATTGGTCGAAATTCAAATGACATGTGTCCTATTTATTGTAATTTTATCATTGGTCAAGCATTAAATGCTATGTAATAGGTGTAACAAACCCTAATTAGGGTTTCTATCTTTCAATCTTGGCCATTGACGTGGATTTGATCTTGGCCATTCAATTGTAATGAAAGCACTGTAAAATGCTCCACTCTCTCATTTGTCAAGGCTAATAGTATTTTAATAGTTCAATAGTAGGTAGCAAGCAGTTAGCAGTTAGTAGTAGAGTAGGAGTAGAAGACAGAAATTGTTGCCAAGCTTATAAATAAACATATGTTTCATTGAATTTATGGTGGAATTTGTTGTTTCTTCTACATATTGTATGGTTTCTTGTTGTATCCTCATGTTTGATGGTTTTGATTAGATGGATGGAAGCTATTGTGGATGATTAATGGTGAAATTCTCATGTTCATACTAGTATTTCGCTGATTGTGAAGTATATTGCATGGTCAACTGAACTCTTTATAAACTTAACTTTGATTGCTATTTTCTCATTGATATGCATCCCCTTTATGGTGTCTATGTTGTTGTTGGTGATTTGAACATCATAATATTACCTTAGAAGATCGCACTAGCTTTGTGGAGTTGTTGCTTTGCATGGCAAAGCAAAGTCTAGCAGAATTCCACTAAGTCATTCACAGTTTTTTACATTCTTAGGATTAGATTAGCTTTCTAAACCCTCATCCTTTTATCTTTTTTTTTCAAATCAAGTAAACTTACATGTTTCAGCAGCGTTCAAACATTCAAGTTCAATGTAAGCCCCCCTTGTGATTCCAACAAAATCATCACAATCATTGAGTCTATCCACGTATAAAGTCAAGACCTGACTATCGGAACTTTGGAGTCGTCTCATATGATCAACTTGTTTAGCATCCGAGAGTTCTTTGTTCAAGAGAGGATGGAATACCTAGTATTTTATTCTGTGTTGCATGATGTCATAAAAAACACATCAACAGAGCAGAAGAGAGATTTTACTGCTGCACAAAGAGAGCATGATTCATCTGCATTTGGAACACTGCGCAGGAAGTGGTGTGTGCCCATTTAATTCTAGGTGCCCCATGTTCTGTTATCAATAGTTTGAAGGGTTTTGCAGACATATGCTAGACACAATTAAATTAAAAGTTTGTTCTGCAATCTTCCATGGGTATCTATCCCAAACATGCATTGTTATTGAAACACCAACCATGCTACGTAAAACCTTGTTTATCTGCAAGTCATGAACATTAAGCAAAAGAAAGATTCTACTGCAAAATGATGGAGCATGATTCATCTGCATTTGGAACACTGCATGCACTTCATCCCTATGTAAAATCCAATCCGAGATAACCAAAAGATTTCTACAAACTAGCTATCATTAGTTTGTCCATAAATACCCATATCACTGTGACTTAGGAACAAGGTCAATGTAGCAACAAAGAAGAAATATTCCCCTTAATCTGGTAAGATGAGCAGCTCCAAGCTTGTATCCATGCAGCCCAATATCTTGCCCAATTGTATCCAAGGCAAGGAAGATTATAAAAATTTGTGTTTGAATTGATTAATTTATTTGCAAGCAGATACCCTCATTATAGGCTCATTAAGTGCTAACCAGGTCAAACTAAGAGTGATGGACTTCTAATTCTGTTGATGATCCATGCTGCATCCATGCTTTCTATACATACAGGAGTTCCCAAATGCTTCCATTCAGCATTTGCTGTTGCAAACTGTTTGAGCAACATTGTGTCCTCTCTTTTTCTTTAATGGTACTTTGATTGTCTTAGGAAATATCAAACTTGAAAGAATTGTGATCATTGCTTGCAATGATGGGTACATAATAAAATAAGGGCTTTCCCTTTTCTAAATTGAGATCCAGGAACTACTCTTGAATTTCTTAATTCCATTTCTTCAGATGGTAGATAATGGCATCACTTCCATAGGTAGTAAAAATAGAGCTGTTGTAGGTGGACCTGTAGAGTAGGCAATGAGAGTGACAGCCAATTCTCAAAGTGGATTTGCTACCAAAATCTGCAGATGATGGGCCCTGTATCCCTAAGCACCCCCTGCTCCAATCTCCTACCCTATCTTGTCAATTGAAGCACCAATCCAACACACCCCCTGCTCCAATTTCCTACCCTGCCTTATCAATTGAAGGCCTGATACAACACACCAATTAATTGACATATCAACAATCTCTACATTTCCTTGGGATCGGTGAAGTGAGGGATGACCCTTCATCACTTCTGTCTACTATACTATGGATGAGTTATTATTGAGGAAAAACTCAAAACCTGCCTTTGTGCTTTCCAGGCTGTGCTCTGCCGTCCTTGGATGCCTGAACAGAAATGTCTGTGTTGTGACCTTCCTGATGATAGGAGGAATATTTTCAGTTTGAACAAACATGTGAAATGTCCAGACGTCTGTTTGTTTGTAGCAGTGACTTTCTTGTAACCATAGTGTTTCACAGATACTTCCATTCACAATGTAGCATGCTACAGTTGACTTTGATTGTACCTTGATATTCTTAGAAATTAGTATTATCAAGATGGCTTGAATTGGTGGTGTCACTAATCATAATCTCCATCCAATACTCTTGATGAGATATTGAGAAGATTCAAGTTCTCAACTCATGACTACATCTTGAAGGATTTGAATTCTGACCTCCCTAATGATGTCATGAATATTTTCAGTTTGATTAAATGCATGTAATGGCTAGACTTAGTTTGATTGTGGCAATAGTGATTTTGATCCATAAATAAGGAGGATACTTCTCACTCTAGCATTAGCAAACAGTTACAAATTTCTCAATATACATGCTTAACCACTTAAAGTGGATGTCACCACCATAACAAAAACAAGTGCATATCAAGAAAAACATAGAGTATCAAGAAAAACATAGAGATCTTCTCAACATGTGGAATTAACAGATATGGAATATACACCATAGATCGAAAAGTTGAAAACACAATTTCCCCTGGAGAAAATCCTAGTTGGGTGAAAAACTCGAGATACTGAGAGCAAATGCTTCCCGATGATTATTAATGTTTACAATGCCACAACAGTATCAATGAGCTCACCCTATTACTTTTCAGCTCCTAGTACATCTGCAACTACTCTCACCATGATAAGATTAGCTACAACACACTTGCAACAGTCAAAGAATGGACAACTAACACCCTACGGGGAGAGCTAACTCTATACAAGTCTTGGAAAGGCAATATATCACTTCCATCGAGTCTTCCATATGCTAAAAATTAAAAATGAAATCACCAAATGGGAAGATCAAATGCTAAAAACTCTTCAAATTCTGCTCAATGGCCATTTCAGAGCAGTTTTGATACTTCTAACAGTAAGAATTCGCTTTGGTATTTGCAAAACCATTGGTGCAATTTTACAACACTAATTTCACCATCATATGTTTTGATGTTGATCTTTGCCTCTGCATTGAAAAGTCTTTTGCTAGGGACTCTCCTTGCTCAAAACTTGCTTTATTAATTTCACTTTCTTCTAGACGACACTCTTTTGGGATGGCCATTTTTGTTCCAACATATCAATCTTTCCTTCAACAACAGAAATCCTTGCCACATCTAATTTTACAACCACCTTAATTATGCTTCGTCGTCTTCTCTTGCCATTACTGCTGTTCTTAACCACTCTCTTGTTTCAAGTTTGGGCTCAAATTGCACGAAGTTTCCTTTCCCACTCGATCTAGTAGACAACATAAACTTGAACCCTAGAAGAAACAACTTTTCAATGGATACAATTGCTTTGGTATCACTTGATACATAAATAGGGAGGATACTCTTCACTTTGACATTAGCAAAGGTTACCCATCAAAAAGAACACAGCAAATGTCCCCAATATACATGCTCAATCACTTAAAAAATTTAAATGGAAGTCACCTGAATAAAAACAAGTCTATATCAAGAAAAACATATAGACCTTAACAAACAGATATGGAACATACACCATAAACTGAAAACACAATTTCCCCTAGAGAAAAGTAATAGTAACTTTCTTCTAACATGAAAAGTAAAAAAATTGCAATCATCTTACTAGAAAGAGAAACTATCTAAATTGTATAAGAAAATATTTGCATTTAAACTTTAGGAAAGATAAACTAAAAGCATTTTGCATTAACGGAAATGATAGCATGAAAGTAAATAACTTTGTATGACCCATTGACTAGGTTATGCATGTGGTCTTGGTGAACTGATTGGCATTGGCCAAAGGCTTTAGAAGTAAGCACTTACATTAAGTGTAGTCAATTTCTCACCCACCCTCAGTCAGGAACTTGTGACTCTGCAGGACTCGCTCTAGGCAGAAATCACTAGAAATTGGTTTTTTTGCCGAGTTCTGCCGAGTTTTTGCTGAGTCTTGTCAATTTTTTGCCGAGTCCCGAGTCGAGTCAGCCTTGTCGAGTCCGCGTTGAGTCCGAGTCTCATTTCTTTGATTTAAACTCACACCCAAAGTGTCTAAATTTGAAGCTATAAATAAAGATAGAATAACTTAGTCTTTAATTAATGCATAAAGTAGGCTTAAGCTCTGTCCGTTACAGACCCTTTCTATAAATTTGACACACTTTTGCCAATGATAGAGCAATTCAACAATTATAATTCTTTTAGCCTTACGTTTGTTATAGTAAATATTCTATTTCCATTCTTTAAGCAAATGCTCATTTAGGAAATACTTCAATAAAAAACGTGCTTGGAAGATTGAAGGAGTACAACAACCTACAATTCTCTTCAATTACCAAGCTTCTATGAGCTTCCAATCTTCAGTCTTGTCCACAGTAATTTTCCAGAGTTAAAAGGAATTAGCACCTTTCTGCTTCCTGCCGAAGAGATGAGATAATGATAATTTTCAAGGCGTAACCCCTTCTCTTTATCTCTTGGATCTCAGAAAATTATCCTTTTCTTTTAATCAAGAAATGGCTACTTGCAATAAGGTATGCCTTGACTCCCTTGGTAGATAGAATTCACGTAGATAGAGTTTAAATGAAAATATTTCATTGTAACAATGATCTTCGAGCTCTTACAAGTTTATTAAAGCTACTAAGAAAATATTACATGTTCATACTTGAACGTCACAGCTTGACTATAGTCGTCTTAGTCTTAAAAAAGAGCATGGGGATTATGACATAATGCGGCCCATATGGTATGGTTTTAATCGTAATACTATGGCCATCAATTGCTCAATGTGCCCGAGGTTGAATTCTGTTATAACATAGAATGAGTTAACTCTTATCAAATTTAAATTTTATTATTTCTTTCCTTATATTATTGATGCTAAAATGAGTATATGTAGATATACATATATACTTATATACATATATTTACATCTATTTTCCTCATATATATGGAAGTATATGTATATGCATATTACATAACTCTTCATTTACTCATATTTGTATCGATGATCTAAGATAAGAAATAATAACATCCCGAATAAAATAAAATTAATAGTAGAAGTTATTAACAATGTGGTGGCGATCCTAAATAAGTCAAACTAGGCAACATAAGGCCTCGACACTAGGAAACGTTAAATACCAACACTACCCAATAAGACACTAGGTAACATCAATGAACCCTAAGAGGGCAACTTATCTTAGTGTGGTTAGGAATTTGGCTCCAATGGCAACTTGACCTTTTCTCGTGTCTGCAATCCTCTCCCCAATGACCCCTCCTGCTCCTCCCGGAGGGTAGTGAAGTCTCTTGCATGCACTTAGATTCACAAATTTAGTTAGACCAATTTTAACTATCTTTGGCATGACACATATCAAAACATCAGTTACACTTTTAATCATTTGAGTCATATGTACATTCATTGTAGTGCAAACTCAATTAAACATTAACTGATAAATCCTCACATCCACGCATCCATTCATCTTAACATTATCGTGCAAGAAATTTTTTTTTCAATCGTTTCATGAGAGAGGGATGTAACAAGAAAATCATACTGGGTGAAGAACTCTAGCTCTAGAGAGCAAATACTCCTTGTTCCACTATCAAAAGGATGATTACAAATGTTTAGAATGCCACCATAACATCCACGAGCTCTCATAAGTTTCCAAACCTTAATATATATGCAACTACTCTCACCATGAAAGAACTGGCTACAACACACCCTCAACTATCCTGACCATGAAAAAACTAGTTACAACACATTTGCAACTATTCTAAGCATGAAAAAACTAGCTACAACACATTTGCAACTATTCTAAGCATGAAATAACTAGCTACAACACATTTGCAATAGTAAAAAAATGAACTAACACCACCCTCAATGACCCTCAATGAAAACTAATGCAACAAAAGTTGTGGACAAGCAATATATCAATTCCCTTGGGTGTCTTATAAATGGAAAATGACTGTTCGGCATGGTCAAGCTAGTGTTTTCTACTGTGTATCAGAATGAGACCACTGCTTCTAGCAGTAAGAGTTTGACACGGCATTTGTGAATTTGCCAGGGATAATAGCTGTTTGGCATGGTCCAGCTAGTGTTTGCAGCGGCAGAGTGTGAGTTTTCTGCGGTGAACACACGCTTGACACCTGTGACAAGTGGCAAATTCACCATATAAGCTTTTTGGATCTTTCTGAAGTCTGCAACCTTGACTAAAGATTCCTAGAGACATCCCATTACTATCCCTGTCCTCAACCCTCATTGCACCCTTTTCCTCTGTTATGATGATGGAATCACTCTCCTAGCTTCTTGACAACACTCCAAGTAACTTGAATGTGGTGGCCCCAAAACTCTAGTAGATTTCTGACCCAAATTTTGGATCAACCTTGCCTGATTCTGACATGTACAAATTTTTTGAAATTTTTGTTCCTGTAATTGGGCATTGTGCAATAGATATGAAAGTGCTGTTCAGTAATGAAATCAGATGTAGAAGAGCTTTCTGATTTTGACAGCTACAGTTGAAGGAAATACTGGGCTGCTAAGCAAACATTATCTATTGCTCTCCAACCTTCACCCTAATCATCTCGACAAGCTTTTTATTTGCTATGGATTCCCAAGGCATTTCTGGGTCCCCATTCAGGGAAGCAAGCATTGGTATTTACTTGATCAACTGAAACACAAAACTGTGATTCCTGTTTATTAGTAGATTGTAACAAAATCATGCAAAGCATTGGTCACCCATGGGAACTGTCGGATATTTTTAGATAGCATCATCAATAAACCCCAACTTTCCTAGTAAGTACAAAACATGATATAAATAAAACTCACCAAGAAGATTTTAAAACCAAAAGTGCTATTATTGTAGGAGCAGCTTAGATTGTCTCATAATGGTTTTAATGAACTACGCGGTCCAGGTCGAAAGGAATTCCAAGATCTGCTTTTAACCACACTGCTGCATAGCTACAACATCCCCATCCAGAATCATTTTTTTATTCTCTTCAGTTGCCTTCCCTGCATCTTCAGTTGCTTCCACTGACTATGCCGACAAGGAATCTATTCATGTATATAAGAGTTCTTATAATGTATGTTGGTTGATGGAGATGCTCAAATGTGGCATAAGTCTGTTAATTTTGTTATATTACTCATGTGGACAACTTGTGTAATCAATTATATGAGGCAATGAGAAGGCCAATATGGGGATTAGTGGTTTAGAAATAAGTTGCTGGTTTGTGTAACTGGTTTGAAGTTTTGATACACGATATGACAGATTTTTTTTTGCTTCCCTGTGTTCAAGTATGGGTTTGTATATCTGTAAATATAAATATAGATTTTTATATTAAAAAATATGAAAATATTCTATGTAATATCTAATATAAATCTATTATATAATAATATATATACAGTTAAAGTATACTCCATAATCTACAAGTATATAAATAATCTATCAAATACTCTAATCTGAATATGATCTTGTCTGGGACATATTCAGCTTGCCCTGATATGTTAATACCATGCTGTATCTGGTTTATGGCTATAAACCTCATCACTCCCTTGGCTTTACTAAATCATGCTGACCAACTGCTTTATTTATGGGTCGAGAAGAAACCCCATCCGGACCCACTGGAATGTCCAATAACTTCTGAGATTGAACTGGAATGGTGCTGGTGAAATCTTTCGTCAGTCTGCTAAAACACAGCCATGGTTCTTTTAGATAAAATTCTCATCATACTTTTCTGCTTTCAACATCCATAGCCAAAACCATACTGAAAAGGAACCAGAAGATTTAGGAGACTGGCATTCTGAAATCTCGAGCCCACTCTTAATGCAATCGAAATGTCCAAAAGAAAGACTTTCAAAGCTTCTCATACTGAAGCCTGGACAGAAGCCAAATGGATTGATTCAATGGTTTAAAGGTATCTGCCAAAACACAAACCCTCACAAAGCCTGTTCTGAAAACTATCTTGCTCAGAGTCTATCTTCACAAAGTCACCTGTTCGCTCTACCAGCAATTTAATTGACTTAGAATTTCTCAGAACTAAAGGATTTCTGTAAAAGTGGATCCAAAGAGGGACTTCTACAATAAATTCAATCTCTGGGTTGAAGAAAAGTTTCCACAGGCATATATAAGCATCAAGGGTGCTTGAAAACCATGGACTGTTGTTCCAAACAAAGTCTTGGTATTTTTCCTACTGAAACTGGACTGGAAAGCAAAAACAAAAGAAGGGCTTTACATTGGTCCAAATATTATCCCTTCCATTGATAAATCTCTGCTATCCTCGGTATTCTTCCCAAAAATCTACACACTAGAGAACTACTTTCTTCCACTTTCGAAGTCTTTTCAATAGAGTCTTAAGGGATGATCATATCCGAAATACCTGCAACCAACTTAACTGGGATCTGCACTAAAGAAAGATACTCAGAAAGTTATTCCTCTTCTTCTGAAGGCTTGAGATGTCCCGATCACTTTACACCCATGCTCTGCTTCTTAGGCGTACCTGTGACTGCTGGGCCTAACCTCTCCACTGTTATTTTTAGCACTTTCAGATTAATCTAAACTCAGAAAATCAGAATTTAATTACTAATTAAATTGATTAGATGAAGGGTTTGTTATTTTCCAGATTTAAGCATAACAAAGAAAGGAACAAACAAACACAAGACGAGGTTACCCTGGGAAAACCTCCTAGGAGGAAAAACCCAGCCAAAAGATCCTCAGATCTGATTATGAATTATGTTCATATGAGGGTTACAACACTTATCTCAAGTACTTGAAGGTGTTTGATAATGTCTAACACAAGACTGTACTTTCACAAGCATCAAGGAGTCACATCTGCACCTTTAACCCTTCAAACAGCAATCAGGTCCAAACCCTAGGTTGGTAATGTATGAAGTATTTTCGTTGATTGACTGCAACTTCAGTTTGCCCTCCTTCACACCAGTTCGCTCTTCACATGAATGAATTTCACACTTTAATTGGCAGAAGTAGTTCGCTGATGTAACTGAGGTATTTCGCTGTGATGGCAGATCCAATATACTTCCTTTAGCTTGTAATGGCAGACATATGATTATTCCTTCTTAACTCACAATGGCAGACATATATTTCTTCCTCAACTCGCAACTGGCAGACATATATTTCGCATAGGATTAAATGAATAATGAATGTGTGATTTGTGTTTTGCAATTGATCTTTATTTATATGAGCATTTAACCCATATAACCCCAAGTCGGCCTTGATAGAATATATGCATTTTGGCGCCAAGTTAATTTAGTGTGGCGTGGTACATATGAGGCGTGGAGTTATGGGGCTGGTCCTATCTTTTGGGGACACGTCACCCTTTTAGGATAGGACCCAGTCCTATATGGGTTCGGATGTTGCCTTAGGGCAATCTGAACCCTCTTACCTAGTTATAAACAACATCCACTACTACAACCCTGCCAAGAACTCTGGGCTGCTACAGAAGCCCGAGGAGTCTTCACAGGTTCAGGGGACTGAACTACGTTCTCTAATAAAATCAGGGACTTGCATAGATCACGAAAGCAGTGAAGAGACTGGTTGTGTTCTTTGAGAAAGAGGCCATCAATCACCCCATACAGACTGAACTAGAGAACCAGAAGGTCTTAGAAATCTCCTCTATAGAATATTGGTGGCATCTTTGGGTCAATAATGCCAGTATTGACTTTCAACTGCAGTTTTCCTCCATTGCATCTGTCAACAAATCACAATTCTGGGCACAAACAACTTTCTACCCCGATCTGATGTCACAACCCTGGAAGCCACAGAAGATCTGCTCTAAAAGATTGTCTCCTTCCTCAGCCTCCAAATCTCTCACTGCACCTGTCACTGCTCCTCCTGCTCTACTGCTTGCTCCTTCTGCCTTAATACTTGCGCTCATCATGTCTTATTCTTTAAAGATTGTTATCATCTAATGAATGAAATGGTTTAATAAGTTTTATTTTTAATAGAACTTTAATTCAAATTTAATTTTTAAGATTTTTTATTATTTTAATTATATAATGATTAAAAAATATTTATAGTTTATATTTTTCTTTTTGGGCTAAGAGTAAAGGTAGGCTTTTTGAAAGGGTACTAACCCTTTTGTACAAAACAAGCAAGATGGATCATTAATGTCCAACCAATGACAAGAAGCAACAACAAGGAGCACACAGCAAAATTTTAGTGACAGCTTTTAGTTTTTTATTAAGCTTTATGATTAATATAAAATTATTAATATTTGAAATTTGTTAGATTTTATGCTGTTAGATTTTTTTGTTAAATCTTATTTTTATTTTTTTAAATCTGTATTATATGAGTTCAATCTTGAATTATTTTTGGCTGACAAACTTATTCCTAATTTATCCTCAGCAAAATCGAACAGGGACATGAATCTTGTGACTTGGTGTATGTAGTACGCACTTACACACACATGTATGATGTACATGCTTACACATAGTACACACACATCTTCAATGCCTTTCAATATATGTATCAGGGTGTTTAGAAAATTAGCTCTATTTTTAATTTGATATGATATGATGAGTCTGCAGACCTTAAAATCTAGAGGTATTTTATAAATTTTCACCTTTTCCCATTGCCAGCTTATTGTGCTTCTGATGTTGTTCTCTTCTTCACAGTTATATTATAGAATTACTACCATATCATATTCTTTTCCCAGTACTCTCAAGTCTCCATTGTTAGTCTTATAAATGCATAATGACTAACAATGTTAAGCACATTACTACCAAATCCCTCTTGTTTTACTAAATACCCACCATTGTTAGTTTTACGAAGACATGTTAAAAATAACATTATCTTACCTTATAGGTTCATATCCAATGTCTGTGTTAACTTACTGTTATTTGTTTTTTTATCACGTGGAAGATTCTTGAGGCGCCAAAGGAGCCGCCTCGACCAAAATCGCATTGGGATCATGTCTTAGAGGAGATGGCGTGGCTTGCAAAGGTTAGCAATTAAATACATTTATTTTTTAATTTATTTTTTGGTCATGTTTATGAGATATCATTGCTGAAGAAAGTGAACTTTCCTTCGTTGATTGCAAAATTTGGACACATCATCTGCCATTGTTTTTACCTATTGTTTATGCATTGTGTAGGATATTTTGCTTATGTATATGCATTGTAGGCTATTCGGTGGAGTTGGTTGCATTGTTGAAATGTTGTTTTCACCAAATATGTTGTCCTCTATTTTAGAGTAGGCTCTCTCATTGGATTTCCGTATTCCAGGACTTTGAAGCAGAAAGAAAATGGAAATTGAGTCAAGCAAAGAGAGTGGCTATAAGAGTTAGTAAGAGTGGGTTAGACCAAGCTTCTAGGGGAGAGAAGCGTCTAAAGGTACGTGGAGACTATCTCCCTTCTTTGTTCTACTATAGTTGATCATCATCATACTAAAGAATCAAAATGAAGTTAGTTTTTTTCTACAACAGCAATTCCTCATCATTTGGCTGAGGGGCAAAATGTGATATCATAACTTTTGAAAGGAATTTCTATGGGCTATAGGTTTTGTTCTTAAGATTTACCTTTCCAAATGCTAATTAGTTATGTTGCTTTGGTTGTAGGAGGAGGAGCAGCGTAGTCGGAGGTTGGCCAGTAACATTGCAAAAGATGTCCGGAAGTTTTGGATGAAGATTGAAAAACTGGTATTTACAATCTAATGACCTTTGTTTATTAGCTATTAAAAACCTTATCTATTTCAAGATGTATTCACAATTTGTTTTTTTTAATAAAAAAAATGTTTTTATGGGTTTTCAATTTACTCATTTAAAATTTTTCCAGGTTCTTTACAAGCATCAGCTAGAACTTGAAGAAAGAAAAAAACATGCACTCGACAAGCAACTAGATTTTCTTCTGGGTCAAACTGAAAGGTAGATGTTTGATTTACAACGAATTCTGCATGGGTTGTACCTCAGCCGTAAAATTTGCCACTATTTGTACATCAGCCTTGTGTTCGGCAAACTTGTCACTGAAGATATTCATAGAGTTTCTGACAGGTCGGATTGGATGCTGTTATATCAGGTACTCTACAATGCTTGCTGAGAATCTTGTAGACTTACCTCCGTCTCATGAAGAAGAACCTCAACTGCCATTGGAATCGAGATCTCTAAAACTTGGAAATGAAGCATCTGATCATCACAATGAAGATGGGGGTGATCATTTTTCTAATGAGAATCTGACTGCTTCGCATCTTTCATCTTCTCCATCTCAGATGCATTATTCAGATGAAGTTGAACACCTGAAAGGTCATACACAAAGCCCCTCCAACAATGAGGATCCAGAGGAGGAGTTCTTTCTCAGCAGTGCAGATTATGTGGTGAGCAGCTTTTGATGAAGCTTCTTATTATTAATATCTTGTGTTCTTTGTGGAAGGTTTTTACCATGTGTCTGCAGACTTAGTAGCCATGCTTTGTTAGCTAGCTAAGGAAAAATACATTTGAATTTGTTGAAATGTTCCATGGCTAAACAAATTTACCATTTTCTATCTGGAGCAAAAACATGTGTCCCTGTGGTTGAGAGGTGTTCTTCTACAGGCCAATCTGTTCCAATCTATTTTAAAATTGAGAAATAAAACTGGAACAAAACAAAATGAAAGCTGGACTTTGAACTATTGTACAAGTATTACAGAAAATAACACTTTTGTTACATAGTGTGGCCAACTGACAGCTAAATATGGTTCCATAATTCTATTCTCATCAATTTAATTGATGTTTATTTGAATATTAACAACTCTTTTGCATGAATGCTTATTTTATGCCATGTCACCCATGTCATTATGTTAACATAAGTAGTTCTGCTGAAAGGAATGATTCTATAGAATAGAAAAAGGGTTATCTGTGGGAAGAGGTTACTTTTAAGATATTGGAAATTTCTATAAGATGACATTAAATGTGTAGGGACATCCTTATCTCTTCTAAGATGAAGTAGATGCTATAATTATATTGCTCTGTTATCAAATTGGCAGAAACCAGGCTGTTTCTGGGTATGAAATATCTTAGAATCAGCTTAAAAAACAATGCGCCTGTGGATTTGGACAAGTTTTTCTTTTTATTGTCAGAGTTGTTTTAAATTTGCTGAGAATAATCTAGGCGATCCCATCTCTGACATGGTGATTCCAGTTCCTCTCTGTCATGATTTGAGAGACAGGTGTGGATTTTGACTGTTTTTTAAACTTATTGACCACTGGAAACCCTAAAAAATCGACATTTCATACATTTCGCAAGTTGTATGTGCCACAGGATCAAGGAAAGAGATGCAGATGCGAAAGTGATAGTGATGAACAGCAATGAATGCTATCTTCTGCTGCCTGCTCAAACGTCTGAATACAAAACAGACCTTTTGCTGCTCAACTGCCATAGCAAGCTCAAACCAGCCTCAACAAACAAGAATTTTTCATTTTATCTTGCTCTAAGAGCTCGATTTGACTATACTTGACCACAAACCAAAACCCAATAAAATTTTTGGGAATGGTGTTTAAGTTAAAACACATATTATAATAATAAATATTGGATATTAATAATTTATACATTATCATTTAACCAAATCTGTTAATCATCATCATGAGATTAAAACCTAGATTTACTGGATTCCTGCCAATTCTTTAACCTAAATTTAAACCTAGAAAAAATGTCTGTTTTTCTGCAGATATTATAACCCCCAACTATAAGTGAATTGATTTGTTAAAATTAAAAATGACTTGTAACTTTTGTTCTATTAATTTTTTTCAAATTTTAAATATTAAACTAGTTTTTCTCGGGGACATGTCCCCTGCTTTAGTAACCCCATCCCCTGTCAAAAAAGAAGGTGGTATATTTCTGAAACATCTCATTTAGAGTAGGGGACATCATAGGATGGCTAGCTGTCCTCGAGATGGCCAGGGGAGATGAAGGAGTCCACCAACTGTCATTCTTGAGACCTAGCAACATATGACTTGAGTTTAAAAAAAACATTTTTAAAGAAAAAAAAGGGATGGGTGAGTCCACAAGGATCCCTCACACCTTTTTAAACAACAACTAAACCTAATTCACCCTTTCAAAACAACCAAAAAGAAAAAACTCTAATTTTAATATTTGCAAATTTGTGTTGGGAAGAGAAGCAATAGAAGAACAACAATGAAAAGAGGATAGAACCGTAGTGGGAAGAAGACACCAGGGCATCAAATCCACTACATCAGAGGTAAGTTCTTCATCTTACATTTGTTTTGTCAGATTGTTTCACATTTTTGATTTTTTTTAATACTTAGGGAGGTTGTTTTGATTTTTTTTAAATTTATTTTTCTAAATTTTTAACACATAGGGAGGGTGTTTTGATTTTATTTTTTCTTTTATTTGAGCTTGCAGCTCCTTTTAAAATTCTTAATAAAAGCAAATCATGAGCAGCAGTGAGAGTAGTGATAGTGAGGAGGTTGAAGTTTAAATGCAAGAAAGGAGTAGAGATAGATCTCTAATTGCTGTATGGCAGCCACTAGGGGTTCTTCGGGGAGTGGGAGTGTAGTAGGGCTAGCAAGTACAAACCCATTTGAATGTCCTTTTGAACTTCTCAATATTAAATTAATATTGTAATATTTCTATAATGGTCATCTTAGTCATTTAGTTAGTATTTAGAAACTTACTTTTATGTCTTTCGTCTTTAGTTAGTTTTCGGAAGTTTCCTTTTTGTCTTTCGTGTGTCTATTCTTTACCTTTTCCATTTTGGAAAGATCTTATTTTAATCTCTATATAAGGAGCATTCATCTCACTTGTAATTAATATAGAACAACTATCATTTCATGGTATCAAAGCGGGGAAAGATTTTTTTGATGAATTTTTAATAAAATTTGTGGTTTCATTACCTAGAATTTACTTGCAAAAGTTTTTTGGCATGACTTTTTATGAAAAATCGTGATTTCTCAGATCCAGTGTTTTAAAACTGACTATTTTTATAAAATCATGGGTTTTCTGATTAAAAAGATATGGTAGTTTTTTCTATTTTTTTTTTTCCAAAAAACTCATGGTGGGTTTTTTGATTTTTTTCCTAAAAAATAATGAAGGTTGTTGCTGTTTTATGTGTTTTTACCGATTTTTCCACAAAAACGAAGGTGTGTGATTTCAGCATCGCATCCTCTTTAGTTAGTTTTAGGAAGTTTCCTTTCCGTCTTTTGTGTTTCTATTCTTGACCTTTTCCATTATGGAAAGATCTTTTAATCTCTATATAAGGAGCCTTCATCTGCTTTGTAATTAATATAGAACAACGAATTATCATTTCACTCCAAACCTATTCAAAAGGCCCATTTAACCCCATTTAACCCCAAGAAACCTTTTACAATTTGCATCACTAATTGATTAGTGGACCATGGCTATGCTATTTGTGCAAAAAGACTATAGGGGCAGCTATACTGGAGTTTATTGTCATCTTTGGTGGACAGGTGGTCAAGGGGTGAAAGATTGTGAAAAAATAAATCCAATTGAGAAGGCTGAGGCAACTAGATTGCATGTGGAGGATGCAAGAAAGGAAGGAATGCCATTGGAGAGTTAAAAAAACCTAGTGTGTCATTGCCTACAAAATTCGTGGATGTTGGAACTCAAGGGAGAGTGTTGTAGATATGTTTAACATACAATCACAAGATGTGGCTGACTCTTCTATTGCTAGTTTTTTAATGTTCATGCCATGCCATGTGACATGTTCACCATATTTTAAGCAAATGTTCAAAGATGTGATAGTTGTTGGTCTCTTATTTTTCCCACTTGGAGAACACAAGCTATGCACCATCCTCTTTGATAAAGAATATATCAAGGTGAGTGTATTGATGGAAGAGATGAAACAAAACTAGATAAGGGATGGATGCTCCATCGTCATGCATGGGTGGACCAACATCAAACATTGGTCACTCATCAATATTATATTCATAAGTTCAGTTGGCTCTTATTTTCTTAGAGATTCGATTGTTCAGGTAAGATGAAAGAATGCAAATTTCCAATTTCAAATTTAGTAAAATGCCATAGAAGAGATTAAAGCCTCTAATGTTGTACATGTAGTGATTGATTCATTTTGTGTGTGTAAGTTAGTTGGCTTGATGGTGAAGGGTGCTTACAAGCACATTTTTTGGACTCTATGTCATGTTTATGCATTGAACAATACCTTGAAGGACATTGGGAAAATTGATTGGGCAAAGGCAATGGTGTTAGAGGCTAGAGATGTGCAAATATTCATTTGCAATCATCACATTTCACTTGCTTTATTCAAGACTTTTTCAAGGATGGAATTCCTCAAGCTCGTGGATATTAGATATGCTATCTATTTCATTTTGTTAGAGAGGATTCTTGAGGTTTGGGAGGCTTTACAATTAATGGTAGTTAATTCTGAATAGGGTAGATGCTTTGAGTTGAGCAAACTTGATGGAAGAAGCGTGAAACAAAAAAATCATTGATAATGATTGGTGGTCCACAATGAGGTAAGAAAATAGCTGGATTAATTATTGAATTTTAAAAATGTTAATTTATTAATGTTTGTAACTCAAAATATTTCCATTCTTTTGAAAGATTTTAATTTTGTAGTTTGTTTGCACTTGTAGATATGTTTGCTCCTTCATCAAGCCTATTGTGCAAGTAATAAGATGCTGATACTGACTCTCCTAGCCTTGGAGAAGTTTATGAGACCTTTGCTAGCATGCTTGGGTAGATGAAACAAATAATTCATAGTAGGGACCCTACTTTGGGATTTTATGAGGAGCATCTCATAGGCCCATTGTGATTTGACTATGGAGCACTATGAACACCTTGCTTCATATGCTAGCCTATGCTCTAGATCCCAAATAGTTAAAGCCTAGAAGAGTGCCCCAATCTCATGATGAAGAGGTGAAAGAATGGCTCATGAAGCCTTTTGAAAGATGTATATTGAAGAGGAATATGTTCTACTTTGCATACAATGGCTTACATTTATCAATCTCCATGGTCGAACCTTTAGCAAACCAAGGCGAGGATGGATAGACCTGCAACAGCTCAAATCGACTCTGTTGGATGGTGGATGTTGAAAAATAAATTGAATGAATGATTCAATAATCAGATTCTCTATTCAACAATATACAAACGTATATATAGAGATTACAAGACGACGTTCATTCTATCTACTAACTACCCTACAAAAGACACTGTAGGTCTTTTGATCACAAATGAAAAGAACACTCTCCTACAGTGGAGACCCTCTTTGGATCTGAAAAGTGTTAATGACCAAGAATACCAAAATCCATCCAACCTGTGATTTTGGGTAACCAAATTGAAACCTGAACCATGATTTTGAGGAAAATTGGCAAACCCTCCAAAACTGAAGATACAAATCATCATTTTTGTGGAAAAAAATGGTAAAAACCCTTGAAACGATTTTTGTGGAAAAAAATCGAACAAAACCCTGAAACTTTGCATGGCAAGAACCAAAACACCACGTGGTAAGACACCAAACATCATGCGGTAAAACATCACTCCCTGATTTTTGAGGAAAAATCAAGCAAAACCCTCCCATGATTTTTTTGTGGAGAAAAATCAGAAAACCCACAAACAATTTTTCAGGAAATAATCGTGAAAACCTTGGGACCTGTAAGACGAGGTCTGGCCTAAATCAATCTGATCAAGGCAACGATATTCAGATATCGTGAACATGCACTGTTTCCAGATGTTGTGGCAGCTGTTGAACTTTTGTCTGTGTTCCAACATGATGTTGGTCAAAGATGCCATCACGAAAATGGAGGTTGAATGAGGTCAACCTAGTGAAAGCATGAGACAAAAGAATCTGATTCAAAAAATCAGAATAGAAGCAGCTGCACAAAAAATCTAAAACCCCGGAGGAGAATTCTGGCACGAATTCCAAAGCGCGAATTTCGAGGTTTGGAAGAAACCTAGAAATTAAAATTTTCTGCAAACTTAAAACCTGAAATTTTTCCTGAAAATAATCAGAAAAAAATAATAACTTGCAGAAAATAAAAAAATACCTCTGATTTTTTTTTTTGTAAAAAAATCAGAAAAATATTGACGATTTTTTTTCCAAAAAAAACGCAAAAAAAAATAGGGCAGAGACCCTAGGTCGGATGTACAGCATAAACAGCGCCCACAGAATTAGCAGAAATTGCTGACTGTTTTTAAATTCCAAGGCAAATTCGCTGGCACAAAATTCGAGGCATGGAAAATGAGGCAACCAGAAAAATCTGAGGTCAACCCAGAAAAGCTCTCGAAAAACCCACCAAGAATCTAAAATCAGAATATAGATCGGACAGCTCAAAAAATCGAGGCACGGAAAACGATGCACCTTGAAAAATCTGACAACGACCCAGTTGAGGTCTCAAAAAACCCACCAATAATCTGCAACCAAAAAGAAATTTCGACTTGAACTGAAGGGTTGAAACCCTAGTCGAAAATTGCAGAAACCCTAGGAAAATTTTCAATCTTCAAAAAAAACTTCAGGTTCTAGGCTCGAAAATCTTCAGAACTCTAAAAAAACATGAATTGCTGCCCAACGCAGATTTTCGCCCATAAACCAGAAACCCTCAAAAAGCCTTCTAAAAAGCAAAATCGTTTTTTTTAATAAAAAAACAATAAAAAAACTGGAAAATATTCCAGAAAGAAGGGCATGAATTTTTATTAAAAAATTCGCCAAACTTTAAAGAATCCCATTGACCCACTCTGATACCATGAAAAATAAATTGAATGAATGATTCAATAATCGGATTCTCTATTCAACAATATACAAACGTATATATAGAGATTACAAGACGACGTTCTAAATTAAGAACAAGTCATTTAAAGTGAACTACCAAAAAGCTAAACGCTAAATAAAGCTTAAAAGCTAATTAACTAAAAAGAAAAAGCTAAATGCTAAATAAAGCTTAAAAGCTAATTAACTAAAAAGCTAAATGACCATTAAACAAGGAACTAAATATAGGTGACTAAAATATAATTAAATATTCTAATAGATGTGGCATGGCAAGGATGCATTAGAGTTGAGGGTACTTGCCATTCGTCTACATGTAGCTTCATCTAGTAAGCTAAGAGTAACAACCTTACCTCTAGATGATCAAAGAAGTTGGTGGGGCCGTACATAGTGCCTTGCACCCACATGATTTATAGACCCTTTAGGGGATGCTGATATTGAAGATGCTATGTAGATTGATGAGAGGAGACACATGAGGGATTGGTTGGGGTTCCATGGCTTGGGGTATAGTCCCTTATATTGGTAGTTACTTAAAATTGAGCTCCTATTTTGATACAATCCTACCAAATGCATCTATTGATTACGGATTGTTGTATATTTTTGTATGTTTTTATTCTATTTTTGAAACTTGCGGTGTATGCACATTGACAGTGAAAAGCATTTGAATTTTGTTAATTTGTTTGTAAATTCTTATGTGAAATCTCAATTCAAGTCTAATGTTATGTATTAAGTGTCTATAAAGTCTATGATGAATGATTTATCAATGTTATGATATAAATATTTGAAATTTCTTTGTATCTTTTAAAATTTCTCTATTTTTTAAAAGTCGTCCCTTGTCATCATCGTCCTAGGAATTTGGGGGAGCATAGTATTATTTTTTTCTTTTATATATAAACAAATATCTAGTTTATTAGACACAAACTATTGATATATATAAATTGTTTGAGTTTCATTTGTTGGGATTTTAGAACATATTGTTCAATGTTTATTTTTCAAACTCGTTGCATAGACTTAGAGGGATTACAATGGTAGCTAGTTTTGGCTCTATTGACCAACCTTCAAAATTGACCCAAGTTCATCTTTGTGGAGGCATGCAGGAAGGGTACAATAGATTTCAAGTGATTGGGGCATTTCAAAATGCAAGGTGTGTGATTAGAGGTATACAAGTTCATACAATTGTGACAACCCATTATGTACCATTCTTGGCATGAGAATCAAATCTTGTCTAAGGAAGAATGGTGTACTTGTGCCATCTCATCATAAAGAAAAATATATTAGGGAGTAGATGTGGGAGTTGTCATTATAATAGGCCATCTTTTAATGAGAGGAAGGGGGTCATGGAGGTCCTCTAATTCTACACCTCATAGTGTTCTCTTTGATGTTGTAATAGAGAGCTTACCATTTTTTGGTAGAAATGTAGAAGAGCTTGCTAATATGAATATAATGGGGGGCCCATTAGAAAGGGCATTTCAAAATGATGTTGGGGAGATCTCTAACTAAATTGTTACAAGACACCTCTCTCTATGCAAATGACTTGTTCTTCAATATAGTTTGATACATATTCACAAGATATGCTAAAAAAAATAAATGATGCTTCAAAAGGATACATGGGCTTAGGTTTTGAGAAGGCGTGCACCAGCTTATTGTCAAAGCAAGTAAAATATATAGAGACTTCATTAGCTCCCATGAGGAATTTGTGGAAACTAACAAGGTATCCATTGTTTCCAATGGATGGAAGGATGCTTGAAAATGGCCGTTAATCAATATGATTGTAGTGCTCCCTAAAGGGGCAATGTTTTGGAAAGTTGTGGATCATGAGGAGCAAGTGAAAGATGCACAATTTATTGTTGACATTGTTATATGGTGCATTCAAGAAGTGGGTCCTCAAAGATGGAAACACAAACAATTGTAGAGTAGTTGGCATGTTTGTTGAGACATGGTTTTGACATATTTTGGATTCTTTTGTTGTTCGCTTATTCAACCTCATGCTAGAAAAGGATGGGTTTAAATTATTTTGAATTAAATAAGTTTATGTTGAGGTTTAAGAGATCTAAGTGTTCATCATAAACCACCATATGCAGTAGGTCATTTTTAGATCATTCTTGCAATTAGAGTTATTGAAGACAATTTTAAAAGTTTATGTTTTATTTTAGTATTTTATTTTATAAACTTTAAGCATACTCTCTTTGTTATTAATTTTTTAATTTTCAAATGGGTTGTTGAGACTTGATTTTCATCCAAGACAATTGTCTTGAGATGACTTGTGAATGTATGGTTGGCATTTTATAACATGGTCGTCAATTGAACTTGGTCCATATGGAGTCAATCCAACAACACTTAAGAGAGTATCAAACATACATAGATAATCCTAAATGAGACTTGGTGGGATTGTTGTGAATATCTTTTTAGTTTTATCGAGCCCATCATGAGTATGATGCACTTTGTTAACATGGATAAGCTATTTTTAAGATAGTATATGATGTCATCAAATAAATGAGATGGAGTCAATTGAACTTGGTCCATATGGAGTCAATCCAACAACACTTAGAGAGTGTCAAACATACATTGAGACTTGGTGGGATTATTTTGAATATCTTTTTAGTTTTATTGAGCCCATCATGAGTATGATGCACTTTGTTAACATGGATAAGCTATTTTTTTGATAGTATATGATGTCATCAACTAAATGAGATGGAGTCCATCATAAATGAAGAAGAGCAAGATATCAAAGAATTTTTCTTTTAGAGTGGTGAAGTTAATTTGTGTTAGTGGTGGAACAAAATGACCGCCCCTCTACATTTTCATGTCTTTGCATTGACTCCTAAATTTCATAGTGGTGGGATTGATGGAAATGTCAGCAAAGGGTACAAGCATATTCGACTCCGAACTTGCAAGACATATTTAGCTTCTTGCTTGCTTGTTATTAGCACTATCTACTTATAGCTCCTATCCGTATAGAGGAAGAAGGTAAACCAAAAAATTCTAGCCCTACGGTCAGTCCAAACATCTAGAAGCAAATCAAACGATTCCAATTAGGCCCAAATTACTTATTCTACTTGTTTTGGGCAAATTTCTAGTTTCTGCTTAGTCCTCTCAAGCCATCATTTGTCCCTTCCCACACCAGCCTCAAGGTAATTTCGAAGATTGGTATCCATCTACTGAGTGCCCAAGTTGACTTACTTTCGTTAATGTGCCAATGCCTCTCACATGGGATATAGGCTTTTGTATCCTCTTATTAGTCTTGTTTATCCCAATAAGTATTAGCTGCACCTTGGTAGGTCAGCTGATCTTTTTCTATCACTTCCCTAAGATTGTCTTATTTTTTTGGACAATACTCCACCCTTTACAGAGGCATTTGATGTACCCCTTGATTTGCTAAGAAATCAGCCACACTATTTGCGTCTCGGTCGACATGTTTAACTAGGAATTCCCAAATATTTTGGATCCACCTTCAATGCCCTTCAATGCCCAAGTCATCATAGGCTTTATTTCCACACATCTAGAGTTCGCATGCGACAACCTCACTTTCTATCTCATTGTTCGTTGCAACTCCAATTTTCCTTGATATTGCCTAGTTCATCTTTCCTTTGTCATCTTGAAGAATGCACCCAATCTATGTTGGGCCCGAGTTGCCTTTTGAGGTCCCGTTAAAATTAATTTTTAATCTCTTTGAAGGAAGCGCCAACCATTTTGCATTCTCTCTACCCCCTTTTGTTATATTGGTTGGAGTGATTTCTTTGGGGATCCATAATCTTGACCAATACTTGAGGATGTTGTTGTCAATCGATGTGAAGTCAACTTTGGCAAAAAATCGTTTCTTGGCATTTAAGAGCTCACATATGCCAAATTCAATTTTTTGGAGAACAATAACCATCTTCCTTTTTGCAAAAGACTCTCCTATTTCGTTCCTTCCATAGTTTTAGACAACCATAGACAGATCAATCGATCTGAAGTCAACTTTGGCAAAAAATCGTTTCTTGGCATTTAAGAGCTCACATATGCCAAATTCAATTTTCTGGAGAGCAATAACCATCTTCCTTTTTGCAAAACACTCTCCTATTTCGTTCCTTCCATAGTTTTAGACAACCATGGACACGATGTCTAGGTGTCGGCTCAAATTTACTTTCTTTTTATTTTTGGCAATCCATTGATAAATTCCACAATGTCCCAATGCTGTGGGCCCCTCCAGCCTAGTTTGGAAAGCACCACATCCTAGCATTGAGACACAAAAGTACAATCGATGAGATGGTTTGTTGACTCTCCCACTATTTTGCAAAGAGGGTAGTGACTTGGGCCCTAAATCCCTAGAACCCTTAGTAGATCTCTAGTTAAAATGTGCTCATGTAAAGTTGTCCATAGAAAAGATCCTACTTTCAGTAACACTGAACAATGCTAGCATGCCCAAGTTGGCCAATTGGGATCTTTGTGCATCGCTTGTTGTATTTGGTTAACTAATTTTGTTGAGTACACCTTGGATTTCAACTTGTTTCAATTAATGGTATCATCTTTGTTACGTAAGTTTATTCTCCTATTACTCAACTCATTTCGAAAAGTAACCTTGAATTCTTGAGAAACAAGAAATCCATCAATCTCAATCCATCCATCAATATATAAATTTTGAGAACCTCTGCTCCCTTGACCAAACCATCCACATTCCTCATTGGAATGTAACCTTCCCAGGAATCTTCCTAAATTCCCTCTAACTTGCCATTGTTGATCTTCCAAGATAAATCCTCGGTGATGATGGGGCGATATTCCCACATGAATTTCCGAACTGTTGAGCTCCCAGTTGAATCTGCAATAGTGTCTATTCTACTCGGCTCAGCGCTGTCCAAGTATTTGCTTTGTAGAATTTTGTAATGCAACCTGAGGTTTCATTGTAAAGTTTCCATATCAATTTTGCCCCTAAAGCCAAGTTTTGAAATTTGAGTTGTTTAAGATCAACTTCCCTTGCTTCTTTCTGTTGACTTGTTGTTCCCATCTTATCAAATGGATTTTCTTGACTTCCTTATCCTCTTACCATAAATTCTTCATGAGACTTTCTAATGCTCCGATCCCTTTATTGGTTTGCTTGAAGTAGGACATCACAAAGATAGGAATAGCAGACAAGACATATTTAAAATTTTAATCATTGTGATCCTACCAGCCAAAGTAAGCCTTTTGTTCTTACAAGAATAGGCCTTCAACCTACATTCGGAAATAGTTTCCTCCCACAACTGAGTTTTGTTTGCTCCTCCAAACATTGCGGCCCTCAAGTATTTGGAAGATAGATTTGCGATTTGGAAGCTTAAGTAGTTTGCAATCCTTCTTTGAATTGCCATTTTGGTGTTAAAAAATAATATCTTCTGTTTCTCCAAGTTGAGAATTTGTCTAGATACTCGAATATATTTATCCAACACTTAATTTCTTCCTCATTCATTGTGGCATCTCCAAGCAACGTTGTATCTTTCACAAATTGTATGTGAGTCAATCAATCAACTCCTTCAGCCACTCGGATCCCATTCCATCTATTCATTTGCTTCCACCTGTTGAATGGCTTCTCGATGACTTCAGACATAATCACAAACAAGGCAGGGGACAAAGGGTCCCCTTGACATAGTTCATTTGTGAATTCAAAGAATCCACAAATAGAACCATTAACAGAGATGGAAAATCGGGCTGTGGATGTGCACTCGAACATCCAATGGATCCAAACATCATCAAAACCAAATCTTTGCAAGGTTAACAAAAGAAATTACCATTTGACTCTGTTGTAAGCCTTGCTAACATCCAACTTTATCATATACTCCTTGTTCTGTCCTTGTTAACTTTATGAATAACTTCATTAGCCAGAATAATACCGTCCATTAAGTCCCTTCCAAGGAGTAAAGCCATTTTGTTCCCCTAAGATTATAGATGGAAGAACTACCTTTAATTTGTTCACAAGAACTTTTGCCATGATCTTGTAAATCGTATTGCATAATTAGATAGGCCTAAAATTAATGAACGATTGCAAACTTCTTTCTTGGGAATGAGTGTGATAATGGTATTGGTGATGTCTTTTACAAACTGTTTCTTCTTTCTAAACTCCACTACCTTCCTTACCTCTTTTTCCAAGAATGCCAACATTTCTGATAGAATAGAGCTGTAAAGCCATTAGGTCCTAGAGCCCTATCTGGATTGAGTTGGAATATGACCTTTTAATCCTTTTCGATAGATATCAGAGCAGTCAACATTTTGTTATTAGAGTTTGACATGCATTTATGGATGCAAAACAACGGGCTAAGTTCCCTCACACGCCAATTATATCATCTCTTTGATTAAAATCCTCTTTGCCTTAGTCGAAGAGTGGAAATTTTTTGTGTTCAGATCTCTAATTGATAACCAAGTTTCTCTGGCCTTATGCCTTCGATAAGCTTCCTCTTGAGCTAGAAGTTCGGTGTGTTCCTTATTCAATTGCTTTTCCTGCACAAAGTCCTTTAGGAACATGTCATGCTTAATAATCTTCTCATTTAGGGAAGCAAGTTCTCCTCGTACCCGCTCCTTTTCATTGAAGATATTTATAGAGCTTACTTTGTTCCATTCCATCAACCTCTCCATAATGTACTGCAGCTTCTTAATGAAAAGATAACTTACTGTTCCTCGTGTCCTTGGAAATTCAAACCACCATTGCTCTAGTTTTCCGTCTAGACATGGATCTCGAAACCTCATGCTCTCAATTTTGAAATAACCTTTACTTGGGGCCACAGAGGGATGGATATCCAATGAAACTGGGAAGTGGACTGAAACAGAAATGGGCAAATTTTTTGACTCGAATGATGCCCCTTCTTGTTGCCAATTGTGTGCATACATGAAGCGGTCCAATCTCTTAGAGATGGAAGTAAATCCAGCCCTCCTATTAGTCCAAGTGTACTGACCATTTTTGGGGGGACAATCGCGTAGGGCAATGATCCTAGTGAAATCCATGAAGTTCTGAATAACTCTATTGATCTTCTTTAAACTCCTATTCTTTTCACTTAGATACGATATGGCATTGAACTCCCCACCAATGATTACCTTGTTTGCGCCTATTGATTTTATTTCCTCTGTTAGGGACAGCCACAACTTTTTTTCCTCTTTTTTTACAGGTCCATAAACATGAAACAAGTAGAACTTGCAATCAGAGTCCACAGAGGCAACTTCTCCAACCATCCAAGAATCTTCCTTCCTTAGCATTGAAACATTCACCTTCTTGGCATTCCACATAAAACCCAGACCTCCAACCGATCCATTCGCATCTTGAAAACACCTATTCTATTTTTAGTTTAGAAACTTGCTTTTGACTCATCAATTTTTTGTTTCCTGGAGTAACATTACACCACCTTCCAAACATTGGGCTGACATTTCCCGTCTCTAACTTAATTGCCTGCCTTGTACAGGCACAACTCTGATGCTGTTGCCTTGCTTAGGTCGCCACCTTCATTGTGGTGGAATTGGTCTGCCAACTGCGTTATAAGTTATAACTCCTACTTCCACATCTTAAGCAGGAGAACTTACGCTTGTCCACTTTGATTTCCTGATCGCATACTTCATCAGCAAAAGATAGGCGGATAACTTTTGGGACCGGATTGATGGATATTAACTTGATCCTCGCAAGGAGGTCTCAGTCTTCTTTTCCCATATCCAATCCCAGATCAAGCCCTAATTTTGATCTGATCTTTCGTAAACAATCTCCAAACCGATACTCAAACTGTATATTGTACAGACGGATCCAAAAAGCTTTGTTCAAGGGAAATTTTGTTCTTGGGTTAAAGTTGGATGTCCATTTCTGCACATAAACCAGATGATCCCCACACCACCAAGGGAGGTGATGCTGAAATAGCAATCTGATCTTCCTCTTTATCAAAATCTACTATTATTGAGCATTTTGGCAGGAAATTTATTACCACCCTCTTTTTCCATTTTTTCGCAACCAATAATCTTATCTTCTGCTTTACTAGGGTTTTTTCCAATTACTTTCCCAATAATGTCTGTTTGTTTAAGCAATTCCGCTACCTTATCTACTTCTTGTGACACATCGCATGACCTTGATTCCAGATTTGTCCAAGTTTCCACTTTGTTGGTAAAGACCAATTTGCCAGACTGAGTTTGTTGTTTTTTGTTTCTTGTTTTGGAAACTGTCCAATCATCTTTGATCTGGGATACGACTCTTTCTCTGAAACCAAGGGGAATTCTATTGACTCCTGTAGCCACTGCTAGGATCTCTTCCTGTCTCCCATCTTTTGGAGAGCGCCATTTTCCTAGCTTGCTGTAATTCATAATTGTTGTAATTCATCCAAATTTCTTAATTTTTATTGCACTCTTTATATTTGATTTTTAATTTAAAAAAATGCTATTTTCAAATTTGAAGCTTTATTTACAAATTTATAACCTTAACTCTCTTACTTTGCCTCAATAAGTTGCTTGGTTCTCTTCATCTGAGTAAAATTGGAGTACATATTCTATCTACTCTGTGAAACATAATTGATTGGCATCAAGTAAACTAAAGGGATTAGTTTATGTGCATTACAATTTGTTTCTTTTTACTCACAAACATTATGAATACAAGGAAGGGGCAACAAAGTTGTGGGATGTAGATCCATGGCAACCTGACTTGAATGTTTCTGCTGCTATACAATCTTCATCTTTTCAGTAGTCGGATAGCTAGCATACTTTTACTGTGTGGTGGTTGGGTTTGCACGTTGTTCTTCTAATCTACCCACATCATCTAATACGAATGATGATGATGATGATGATGATGATGTTGGTCTTGATGATGATATATGTGATGTTTACGAATCCATCTATCATGACATTCGAGTTTGACAAATTGATATCAATTTAGCATATGTATTTGAAATTTGTAATATTTATGGCACTTTCGTTTATCATATATGATATGTTGTATTCTGGACATAATTCCTGTTTTTATGTTGCAAATATGATGTACATTTTTATTATTTTTATATGATTTTGTACAGACATACCCATGATGTACCCAGCCCCGAAAATTTGCCATACCAATGTAATGTACTTACGTAGCTGTATGTGATTTTTTTGTTTTTGCTCAGTAAAAAGCCTAAGCCATATTTTATTAATAAATAGTATTACAATCTCCGCTCAGTGCGGGCACCGGTAGGAAAGTGCGGAGAGGAGAAAACCTCCGGCCTTGCCCCGGACTATAGGTCCAGTCAGTGACTAATAACATTTAATGATTTACATATAATCTTTTACAAATTCTTCATTCTGGCTGATCAAAAAGCCCTTCATAGGTAACATCTATAATTTCCATGAGGTAAATATGCTTCTGCCAAACTTCATAGTTCACTGTTGCAATATTTGCCATCTTCTGATTATCCTGCAAAACAGATTCTCAAAACAATCCTTCTGCAAAACCACTTTATTAAGTGTTAGTGCCAAAGAGAAGAAGAAGAGCTAATATTATCTCTGCATACTTACCCCTGTTATTATTATAGCCTAGGTTTCTTTCATATTAAGTCAGCATCAGAAATTGTTGTCTATACTATGAAAGATTACCTAGTCGACAATAATATTAGGGGTATAAACACTGGTCAGCAAAGGACTGATAATAACACAACCTATCTAGCCTGTAATTCATGCTTTTATCATGATATTCGAGACTTATATACGTTTAAATATAAATGCTGAAGTAAACCAATATGCCAGAGTTAGTAGAGTACTCCCTGTTACTAGAGTAACGTATTTATATTGCAAGGTGTCCTTGCTTGTCATTACCAATGTGTGTGGAGCAGGATTCAGCTTTGTATGTTTCTGCTATAATGTATAAGTTGTTTTCATAAGTTCTAGGTCCAATTTCTTTGTTTTTGCCAATTTTATTGATTTTATGCTGGTTGTTTGATATTTTGTCAATTTTATTTATGATTCATATATTTGATTACATATAAACTACCAACCAAGACAAACATCAATCATCACATATGTTTTGGGTTTTATCACTTTTTCAAGAGCATATGAAACCTAATACTGTTGCAGACAGCCATTGGGTTTTTTCTGTAGGCTTTATGAAGCTTTGCAGTATTAGCAATAATAAGAAGAGACATGTTGCAATGCATTAGATTGTTTTTTTTCGATTTTTCTCTTTTCCTTTGCTCCTATAGAAGAATTTAGCAAAATTACTTTACAGCATATTTGGCTACAATTTTTTTTCATTTTTGAGGCTGTATTTGTTCTTTCCAATCATATTCTGTTTGGATCCTCCAAGTGAGACTCTAATATTTTTACAATGGCAGGAAGATGATGAAGAAACATTGGAAGCTGATGAAGCACTGATAACTGAAGATGAACGAAGAGCGGAACTTGCAGCTCTTCGAGATGAAAGTGATTTACCATTAGAGGAGCTTCTTAAACGCTACAGGCATAATGAAGGTGAAATCCTTTTGTATAATTATGATATGTGGCTTAACATACGGGAATTTCCTGATCCTTGTTTGACCATTTCTCTTTTTGAGGCAATTGTCTGATTTATGGAGATTCCTGCTGCTAATTGAACTAAATCTTGTCCAGGTAGTGAGAGTGCAGAGAATCATTCTGAAAATGATACTGAAGAACATGAACCGGATTTTGAGGATAATACATCAAAGTCTGAAGCAGTAACAAAACACATTGGCTTTGTGGAGGAAAGTAATGAAGAAGGTGTACGTAAGACAAATTTTCAATCTACGAGAGAGGAGACTACTAATGAGCACCATGAAAACAACGAATTAGGTAACAGCTTGTTGTTAGAAAAAGGAGTTTGGGTTTTACCATTGATGTTGATGGCAAATGTTGAGCATTTTTATAGATCAGTGTGGTGGAGTGAAGATTTAATGCCTTACTGTTAATGTGCTTTGAGAACTCATGGAAGCCACTCAATATTTTTTAGGTGATGAAAGTAGTCTTTCTGGAGCTCTATTACCTGCTTCTGATGGTGTGCAAGATATTACCCCTACTGACCAGAATTTGAAGGTCAGAAGTTTGACTAGTAGACAGAGGACAGCTATAGAGGATACAATCACACTTGACTCGGGAAATGAAACGGTAAGAGCTTGATGCTCTAAAATATCAACTTTTTTTTGTTAAGTGCGATTTTAGCATTTAGTGTGTAAGGTGTCTAAGCTCCATCTTGAAGCCCACTGCCCTGTTCAAAATCCATTACTGAATACCATTTGTTACTTTGATAGTGAATCCAATTCTGTCCATTTGCCAAGTCTTAGAGTCAAAATACAAGGTCTTGAGGGAATGCTTGCATTTAGATGAGGTGTGGTTTAGTAAGTTTAGTCATCTTGTCTCTTGCAGGCTTTTTGATTGAGATGAAGCCTAGGCCAGCGTGGTCTCCCTTCAATACAAAATCGCCTGTTACTGGCAGATTGACTAAGATAAGCATGTCTGCTGCAGGATGATGGGGAGTATATCAATGGCGCTCTTGCAGGAGAAGAAGAGGTATTGTCCACTCCTAAGCCTTGCAGTTTAAATTGTCTTTGCGGATGGTGCAACTCTTAACTGGTATACCCCATCCTTGCAAGTCTTCTTGTCCATCTCCGATTTATTATTTAAAATTTCAATGTTTTATATTTGACAGGTATATTGAAGATCTTTAAAAACCATGTGCATCTTGTTAGTGTAGCATTTTCCTAATATGACAAGTATTTATTGAATATATTCTGTAAGGTGAATGTTGGAAAGAAAAAGATTGATCTTGCTATGCTTGCAGGATGATGAAGGTACTTTGCTTGAAGAGGAGGAGTTGGCTAGAAAAGAAGGTAACAACACAACCACAGAGGTGAGATGGATACTTTAGCTTTCATTGGATATCTTGTTTCATTTTCAGAGTGATAACAAAAGTTGTCCAAGAATTTGAACTGTCAAATAGGAACAGTGCTTTCTATCATTTTGGCATCCATGCCAATCTATATAACCAACAATTCAGCAAACCAAGCACCTATTCAGTCCACACACAATAAATTAAAGTTCTTAGAAATGCTCTAGTTACTTATGTGGGAAGATAATGTCTTTTGTTATCGGCATTTATGTCAGAAGATGCAATATTTATGTGATGTACTGTTTGCAGGTTGGTTTTAGCTTTACTGAATTAGAAGACATGTATTATGAAATTATGATTTAACTTCGTACTGTTAGAATATGAATAACCATAACATTTTGTAATGAATTACACCTTTAAGGCAACTGAAACTATGACCTAAAGATATAAAAGAAGAATATGTTGAAGCAGGAAAATGTTGTTGTAATCAAGATACTACTATACCCTAAGTGTAATATTGCACCTACTTATTAAATTGACTTAGGATAAGACAATATTTAATCTTTCACCTGGGTAGCTAATAATAACATGCGTGATCCTTGATTTGAGGTCATCTGTTGCCACCATCTTTCATCAATTTTTGATTGATGGAATTTAGATGCCACGTGCTACCTTTTTCTTAGTTGCCTGAGTTTATTCATCTCCTGATTGGGAGTTAAGTTATAACCTTTTGGACACGTGCCATCTTGACTTACTCATCTGAAAGGCCCGTATATTTGTATTTTACTCATTGTACTATTGCTTAATTCATTCATGCTCAATTATAATGGAATAACATTATGCTTATTTATGGTTTTGTGGTGTAATGTCCCCACTTTGAAATATAATTTAATAATAATAAATACAAAAGATTAAAAATAAAAAATTAAATTAAAATATAATTAAATATTAATACACTTATTTAGTACCAATTAATCGTCCATTTATTTCTATCAGCAATATAATATGAATTGAATCAATTAAGCCATATAATTAAGCAATATAATATTAATTAAATTAATAATTAAATAATAATATTGAATATTTAATACGTATTGTTAAATATCAGTGTTCCACGGGGATGCGTCCCCCCCCTTTTTGGGCGCGTCCCCCCGTCAAAGACGTCTCGGGGACGGGGACGCGACGTCCCTTGCCGTCCCGCCACCGCCACCCAAACGCCGTGGAGACGTCTCTGCCTGCACGTCTCCGCATCTCCCAGGGAGACGCCCAGGCGTCTCTCGAGGGACGGGGAGACGCCCAGGCGTCTCTCGAGGGACGGGGAGACGCCCAGGTGTCTCTCGAGGGATGGGGAGACGCCCGGGCGTCTCCCGTGTTCCCAAGTCTAAACAAATCGAAAAAGCCATTTTTTAAAAAACATGTGCCTTTTGGGGGGGTTAAGGGGTAACCCTAATTGGACGTGGGCCCCACCCAACCCCCCAAAACAACACAAAAGCATGTTTCTTTTAGATTTAACTCTCATTTTGGAAAACTGATTTTTTTTCCAGCAAGCTGAAGAGGAGGAAAAACTTGAAGAAGACTCATTGAAGGGGTGAGAAAAGCTGATTGCAAGCGTGATAGGAGTTAGAAGAAGCAAGAAGAAGAGGAAGAAGAAGATTCTTCTACATTTTGGAGAGATTTTTCAAGCACAAGGTAGGGTTTTTCAACTTTTTCTTGTTTTTTTTTGTTTTATTTTCTGATTTTGATTGTTCTATGTCATTTTTGGATTTTTTTTCCCTATTCATCTCAAGACTCAAAATGAGATTTGATGTTGAATCTTGAGGGCAAAATGATTCAACATTCAACATCAAATCTCATTTTGAGATGAATAGGAAAAAAATTTAAAAATATATTGGTAAACTAGGCTGATTTTTATTTTATTTTATTTTTGTGAAATGCAGTGTCAATTTCACAATGAGCTCCCAAGGCATGAGTGAAGATGACATGGAAATCCATTCTCATAGTGAGAATGATTCAGAATATGAACTTGAAAATGAGGGGGGTGACCATGGGGCTGATCCTGGAGCCCAATCTAGTTCTATGGCAAGTGCACCAGCTAGTACAGGTTGCCCTTCAGAGTTGTTGGCACCATATGATAGGGGTCATTTTGATCCTAAGTCTCCTCTAAAACAATTTGCTTCACGAATATCAATACAAGGCACATCACATTCAAGTGGGGGAACAAGGAAGTGGAAGTGCAATATTTGTGACACAGAATGGTTCGGTAGCATTAGTAGGGTGAATGCACAATTTTTGTTTTGGAGAGGAAAAGGCGTGAAACATTGTAAGTTTTTTGAGGAAGCCAAAAATATACAGTACATAATTGAGTTTAACAGGCTTTGGGGGGTTCCAGATGACACAAATATTTCAATGCCTACTACTTTGTCTGCTAGGGCAGCACTTCAGGGCAACCAGAATGTGCCACATACTTCTCATGCTTCGCAGACGGGAGGAATGATGTTTGGATCTCCATCCATTTCCACTTCTACTGCCTCCAGGGATGGGAAACGTAGGTTGCAGACACCACAGAGCAACCCCATTGCTGATATGTTTAATGTGCGGCTGAGAGATGAGATAGATGAATCCATTGGCAAGTTCTTCTTTGCCAATGGCATTCCATTTCATGTTACACGGTCTCCTTGTTATAGGGAGATGATGGCTATGGTGGCCAAGGGAGGACCATCTTATGTGCCACCAGGGGAGACGAAAATGAGGACCTCGATCTTGGATAAATGCTATTCCAAGATCAATATTTTGATGGAGAAGATGAAGGCATGTTGGGTGGCATCGGGGTGCAACAGAGTTATGGATGGGTGGACAAACATTAGCCATCGTCCACTCATCAACGTCATGGTCACATGTGCAGAGGGCCCATACTTCCCTAGAGCAGTTGATTGTACAGGGCATAGTAAAGATGCTGATTTCCAATTTCAGGTCCTCAGGGAGGCTATTGAGGAGGTTGGGCCACAAAATGTGGTCCAAGTAGTGACAGATGCAGCCCATGTGTGTAGAGCAACAGGGAGACTCATTGAGGCAGCCTATAGACACATTTGGTGGACCCCATGTTGTGTGCATGCAATGAACAATGCACTCAAGGACATGGGGAAGATAGATTGGATTAGAGGAGTGGTCACCGATGCGAGAGATGTGCAGATGTTTATCTGCAACCACCACACTGCACATGCACTCTTCAGGACCTTCACGAAGGAGTTCTTGAAACCAGTTGAGACTAGATATGCATCCTATTTCATTCTCTTGGAGAGAATGATTGAGTTGCAAGAGCCATTGCAACTCATGGTTATGACTAATGAGTGGAATAGGTGGGTTGAGGCCAAGACAGAGTAGGGGAGAAGGGTGAAGGAGATAGTGAAGAGTGATGTGCTTTGGACTGATGCGAAATACATTGTCTCTATCATTTCTCCAGTATTCCAGGTGATCAGATATGGGGATGGGGATGCACCTAACCTTGGAGAGGTGTATGAGTGCATTGAATCTATGTTTGACCAAATGAGGGCTGCTGTGCGAGTGAAGGACCCCTCTTTAGCATTCTACAATGAGCAAATCCAGCCTATCATTCAACGTAGATGGGACAAGTTGAACACTCCTTTGCATATGGCTGCCTTTGCCTTGAATCCTAAGTGGTACAAGGCTAGATCGGGTAGACTGACACCGATTCAGGATGATGAGGTGAAGGCGGGTTTCTTTAGGTGCATAGAGAAGATGTTTGATTCCAGAGATGCTGGCACAATGCGCACTGAGTGGGGAAGATTTGCCACTCTTAGAGGTTATTCAAATGCGGCAAATATGGATATAGACAACATGGCACAGGAGGACCCACTTTTATGGTGGAATTGTTATGGCCCGAAATTTTTGACCACCACTCTAGCCATCTGTCTGCTATCCCAGGTTTCCAGTTCTTCAGCTGCTGAGAGGAACTGGTCTACATATAGCTTCATCCACTCTTTTAAGAGGAACAAACTTACCTCTAAGAGAGTAGAGAAGCTTGTGGCTGTACACAGTGCTTTGCGTCGTATGGACCGCAAGACACTTGTGTACAAGTAGAGTCCAGCGACACGATGGGATGTAGAGCCAAAGGAGCCTTCACAGATTGATGAGGATGATCCTACCACTTCAGATGCAGGGCTAGTTGGTGTGAGCTTGAGGGACCTTGATCTTCAGGAGTCCAACAGTTCCAATGAGGAGGAGTTCACAAATGATTAGAGGCCTCCATTAGCTACATTTTGAGTTTTGTCATTTTGTATTTGACTCGTCTCTTTTGTAATGCTATTGCTACACGTATTTGTATTTGGCTACTCATTGTAATGATGAATCATGTAATCATCTTTATTATTAATTTATTATAGACTTTGCAATGGCATTAGATATTCGTATTTTTGTTTTCCTTTTTCGATATTCATATGATAGAAATGAGAAATCTCCAATTTGACAATTTCATTTGTCAAATTGTATTTACTTTTAGCAATTAGTATTACTAATCTATGTAATCTTGGTATTTCCTATAGTTTCATTTGAAATCTAATTCTTACACTGTTATACATCTTTTCAAAACTAGTTTTTCAAGTACTATATGTATATGTATAAGTATATGAGCACCACCACCTCGCCACCCCCCCCGCCTTCCCCAAATTTAGACCCTTGGTCCCCCCATCGCGGAGACGCGTCCCCGTGTCCCCAACGCCCGTAGAACACTGTTAAATATATATAATAAAGAAGCAAAGAAACGAGACTCGGACTCGGCTCGGCCGACTCGGACTCGGACTTCGGACTCGGCATCAGACTGGCTCCAAACTCGGCTGGACTCGGGAAAGTGAAAAACTCAAGAAATTTAGAGATTTTTAAAGATTTAAAACTTGTTTCAGGCACCCTTTATTGAATACACCTTAAAGACACAATAACATCATCAAACTCGGCTCATTTGATTACATTCACAAGTATACATCAATCACATAAGCATAAACGCAAATTGTAGCTGAAGGAAATAACAAACATAGATATATAAATATTGTCAAATGTATACAATATTACAAAACTCATGGAATAAAAAATCCATGTCATCATATGATCATCATCAAATGTTTCATACAAATACCAAAGGTAAATACAACTACAAGCCTATGGCTCAGAGGAGCCTGCACCCTTCGGCCCCGGCCCCCTGCAAAGGCGTCTAAGGTAGGTCCTGGATGATTTGACAACTATAGCCGCTCCCCGTGACACCATGCCATGCTCACCAACATCAGGAACATCCGTGTCACTATCTGCCTCTAAATCTCCTGTCTGTGCTCGTGCTCTCCGCTCCTCCTCTGCCATGGCTACAGTCTCAGCCTCTATATCTACCTGGTCGATCCAATCAGTGTTAGACTCGGAGCTTAAATTTTCCCTACTTCTATCGACGCAGTTTCCCCCCATATTTTTCAACGGGGGTTTGGGGGCAGCGCCCCCAAGGTGGGGTCAAGGGGCATCGCCCCTTGCGGGGTCAAGGGGCAGCGCAAGGTGTCGGGTGTTATTTTTCTATCGGCTGACATGTTGTAACCCTAATTTTTCTCATTCTCAGGCGAAGGTTGTAGTGAACAAAGACGATACCATTCATTTAAAAAAAACTTTTTAAAATGTATTTTTTTTGTCATTTTACTAACCTAGCCACTAGCCGAGTTTGGGGCTTGGGACTCGGCGAGTTTGGCGAGTTGCTCGCCAGACTCGGACGAGTCCGAGTCCGAGCCCCAGAGACTCGGGGAGCATGACTCGGACTTGGACTCGCCGAGTTTAGGCGAGTCCGGGGGAGTCCCGTTTCTCTGTAAAGAAGAATTTGTTAATAACTAATAGATAAAATAATATTATTAGCACCCAATTAACTGATTATGAATGCCATGATTTCTTATTTCTTATTGGGTAAAGAGATACCGTTTTAATATTGGGAGGACGTGACTCAAGACTAAGTCACGTCTCCTCCAATGAGCGTGCCTTTTCCTTTAGAATAAAGGAAAGCATGAGTGGGTCAAAGAGAGGATATGGAAGGAGAACATAAAATAAAAAGAGGGAAGTATTGCCAGCAAGGTAACAAATTCAGAGCATATTGGAATTTTCTTCTACACCACGGACAGGTAAGGAGTTACATTCTTGGCCCAGCCAAGAACACAGTAACTTCCTTCAGTCAAGTTATTAATTATTGCTTTAGGAAATAGTATTAAAATATTAAATAGGAAATATTCATGTATCTATTTATTAAATATAACAGTCCTGATATATATATTACTGTTTGTATATGACTGGGACAATACAATTGATATATATTACTATTTGTTTATGACTGGGACAGCATGACTGTTATTATGTACTGTATAATTTCATTTAGTATTATTGCTGTGTATCACATAAGTAGTTTAGAGTTACTGTTTTAATTCTGTCTTGGTAAGAGCATTGGAGAGGGTATCCAGTGGTAACGAGGGGCTGTCATAGGACTCATGAAGTCAAGGAGCCAGTTACCATCTCCATGCCAGTCTTACCAAGTTAGAAAGAATCTAAGTGTCTTAAGGTATAACTTCTGGAAGGATAGCAAACAGGGCCGCCAAGGCTAGCAAGGGGGTTAGAAGCAGCCAGCCCTTGGTCTTGGTAGACAACGGACCCTTGCTATTCTTTCAGGCCTCTTATACTTGCCCACTGTCTGTATGTTAGAATTGAATATCTTATGCTGATCAGAAACAAATATGGTTGTAGGTTTTGTGTGCATCTTTGTGATTGCAGGGTTCTCACCAATCAGGCCATCTACTTTCAAGCATAAGGCTTTTTCGCTGGTAGGGGACATTACATGTGGTTAATTCAGACATTAGGTTCTAAGTTAATTTTGTCCATCTCAAAATCAACAAGAAAGTTTTCAAGTAATGAATTTTTGTCTATCATTATTGTGATGTAAACAATAATATATTAGTGTTGGGGAGTGGGATGATGTTAGAATGTTAATGCATTTATATGTTAGTGATAGTGAGGTTGTCTAGGTAAAAGTATTTACCACTTAAAGATGCAAGAGAAGGATTTAATGTTGCTAGTAAGAGTGCTTCATTGATAAAACATTCTTTTTAATCATACCTCCTTCCTTTTATGCTATGTATCTATCTGAGCCACAGTTTGAAAATTTGGATTTGGCGAAAACTTGGCAGTCCAAAATAATGACTTCGGCACCAAAACAAAAACTACATAATCACACAAAAAACACTTAAATTAATGCATGTGATGCACAAATAATTATTAATTTGTCACAATTCAAAGATGACACATATGATGTTGAGACATGGACCAGCTAAGACTCGAACCTAGGACCTTCCATACGCTGCTGGAGTGCTCCACCACTGAGCTACTGGCTCCTCTTGGACCAGTCCATTGTCTGTCCGGCTGTGGCTTATTTCCAACACTAACACCCCCTCTTAAGCCACACCTCTCGTGTGCTTGGGGCTCCTAGCTTGGACCTGGCTCTGATACCATGTTGAGACATGGACCAGCTAGGACTCAAACCTAGGACCTTCCATACGCTTCTGGAGTGCTCTACCACTGAGCTACTGGCCCCTCTTGGACCAGTCCATTGTCGGTCCGGGTGTGGCTTATTTCCAACACGAACATATGATACTATATAATTCTTGTACATGCTCAAAATTCAAAATTTTCAAAGTGCAACAACCAGCTATAATGACAATGTATTGGTTCCTCTTTCCCTCCTAAGAACTAGTGCTATCCAGCTTCAAACTAGAAGGTAAATGAGGCCCATAGATCTGATCAACATGATGAGTGAATGATTCCTCATGTATGTTTTTGTCCAGTATGGCTTTATACAGTTCCTCCCTGGTTGCTGTTTCTCTTTCCAATTTAGTGAGATCTTCTCCAGTGAACATTACATTTGTGTGTTGACAATCAAGTCTGCATATGGTTTGATGTCATCCAAGTTGATGTCATTATGAGAGGGATCCTCCACCTTTTGCTTCGAGGGTGAAGGTTGTATTGGACGAAGACAAGTCACTAAGGCACTTTTATGTCAAACTGTTTCTCTTCTTAGTGTGAATGCTCTCAAATAGGCACGAATTGCACTCAAAACCAAAAGCAGTACATCGCTGCAACAAAAAATGGCAGATTTGGTATTGCAGCACCATAAATAATCCACATCACAAATCCATAAATAGAAGTTAGAACATTAAAAAATGTAATTAAGAGTTTAAACTTTCTATAAGTTTCTAGTAATATTATCAAGTTAAAAAGTAAAATTGGATTTATCAAACAAGTGTGTTATTAAAGCACTAATGGATTTTTACTTGGTTGCTGGTTTTCCCTCTTTCAGACTGCTAAAGGTGAAGAAAAGAGCCTCCTCTCCTCACCCTTCTAGACTTCCAACTCATTTAGAATTATGTCTCTAAGGTCTTTGTTAGGTGTTATCTTCTCAATGCATGTACTAAGGTCCAACACAACCTCATAAGCCCTAATGTTATCAAAGAAGTAAAATGTTTGGTTTAAGTAGTATGCCATGGCATGCACTACCAAGTAGTGTTGAATTGTCTATTTATGGTCAATGATGCACCAAATGATTTCATATTTCCTCTTATGCATGCCATAATTATGCATAATGGTCTCCTCTGTCCTATACATGGCCTTGTAGATACAACTCATCAGCATTTTACCCCATGGACCAAACACAAAACCTTTATGAAAAGGCTATGCGACCTAAAAAAAAAAATTGAAATTTTTTAAAATAGAAAATTAAAAACAAAAACAAAAACAACAAAAGACAGCAAATACAAAACTCAGTCTAGAACTTAAGTTTGTTATTTACCTTGAGTACCTCATTTGCATTCTTGACAAGCACCCCATCAAAAATATTGTTGCTGTGTTCTCCCTCTCTAGTTTTTCTAAATATGGAGAGATAACTAGGAATTGTGTAAGAACCTCAAAAGGCCCTCAACTAAGACAACTAACATTTTGCTGAACCTGTTGCGTTTCAAGTGTGTTCTTTGCAAATAATGACAGCAAATAGAATTTTGACAATCTTAAGCACAAAAAGCAACTAAGGGTATTTGCTGGAAATCAATTTATATTCAACAACACTGATCAAACCCTCATTACATCCGTTTATCATTTATTTAATACTCAAATAAAAATAACAAGCAGCTAGAGAAGAACTGATAAATACTAGTATATTTTGTTAAAACCCTTATTTTCCTATTGCTGGTCATGCACAGATTTTATGACAGCAAGCTGCAATTTATTTTAAACTGACCCGAAATACTCGCATGTTAGCCTGATGGAAAGACATTGGCAAGGCGTCCCTTTTGGCATTTGTTTCGGAATTTTTGGACTCCTCAGCAAAAATCGTACCCTTTCAAGGAAGAAAGGTACGACAGATCAGCAAGTTGTACATGCACAAAACCCCCATCTGTCACACACTTATTCCTGCCTCTGTTCTGACTCCGTGGCTGCAATCAATCTTTTGCATAAAAATTAATAAACCCTTTTCCAATCTGTCCAATCTTGGTTTCTGGATAAAACCAACTGAAAGAGCAAGATCAGCTGATATTTCACAACCTCTGATGCTGTTGCACAAGAATCCCACGTTTTCCTGTACCGATACCTCTGATCACTGCTGAAGAATCTTCTGTTGAAACCCTAGGCCAAAACTCCTCTCAGAGCTCCAAACAAAAATATCAAAACTTAGCATAATGAAAGAAGACCTAAAATCTTCTTTAATCATCTCCATTTAGGGTTGGCGCGATTCCCAAGAAAGGTGCGATTTGGCCTTTAATAATGTTTTAACTTTTATTATTTATTTTTGACTATTGAAGTGTCAAAAAATAAATCATTTTCCATTTAATATAAAACTGGCCCAAGTGACTTTTAAAACATTAAAACATTAAAGTTCGCCATTTAATATTTAATTAAAAATAATTAAATATTAATATCTCTCTAAGTATTCATCAGAAATGCCTGCCGTCTGAATTGGAGACTGCCAAACCATAATCTGTCCTTGCCCAACCTACTGGCTATAAATAGCAGGACTGCTAAAAATAGAAAGTATCTCAAACGGAGTCCTGGAGACCTCAAACGAAAACCAGACCTGGAGTGCTTGCTCTGAAGATGGTGAATCAAACTCTGGAGGACCCTCTACCCAACCTCATCAGCCTACGAGGGTCAGTGATAGGCTAATCTACTCAGCTGACAGATGTCAACTAGAAGGGGACATCACAGTCCGCCCCTCCTGAAATTGCTTGTCCTCAAGCAATCTCAACTCCGGATTCTCAACTCCGGATGCTGTAAAATTTCCTCGCTTTCCCAAGTAGCATCCTCTACCGGCAAATCCTTCCATTTCACCAGGTATTTTGTGATAGTTCGTCTCCTGAAATTCCTCTCCCTGAACTCAATGATAGCCTCGGGTACGAGTATCAACTTTCCCTCATCATCCAGCGGTGGTAAGACCGTGGAAGGAAAAATACGGTGTCCCAATGCTTTTTTGAGACGTGACACATGAAACACATTGTGTACTCTGCTATCTGCTGGTAAATCCAACTCATAAGCCACCTCACCTATACGCCTGGTTACTCTGAAAGGGCCATAACATTGAGGCTTGAGCTTCTCTGCTCCACTCCTCCTGAGAGTAGATTGTCGATAAGGTTGCAACATCAAATACACCATGTCTCCTACCTCAAATGACCTTTCTGTCCTCTTCTGATCAGCATATTGTTTTTGCTGATTTTGTGCCTTGGCTATACTTTCCTTAAGAGTCTTTACAATGTCCTGACTCTCCTGTATCATGTCTCCCGCACTAGGCACCCTACTGTCACTCAGCAATAAGTCAATGAGACTGGGAGGTTCATACCCGTACAGTGCTGTAAATGGAGTCATCTGAATGGACATGTGGTGAGTGGTATTGTAACAGTACTCACAGAGGTAAATCCACTTCACCCACGCCTTTTGTTGCCTTGAAATATAGTTCCTGAGGTATCCCTCCACCCATTTGTTAACTATCTCAGTCTGGCCATCAGTCTGAGGGTGGTAACTGGTGCTCGGTGTAAGCTCTGTCCCACAGAGTCTGAAAAGCTCCTGCCAAAAGTGGCTCAAAAACCGCATGTCCCTATCATTGACAATAGTTCGAGGCAACCCATGTAATTTGAACACCTCTCTGAAGAATAACTTTGTTGCCTGAATAGCTGAATAAGTGGTGGTGATCGGATAGAAGTGAGCATACTTCGTCAAACGATCCACAACCACAAATATGCAATCACGTCCCTGCGCTCTCGGTAACCCTGTGATGAAATCCATAGTCAAACATTCCCACTTCCGGTCAGGAATTGGAAGTGGCTGAAGTAAACCAGCAGGGTATGTATGCTCCTGTTTATTTTGCTGACAAACAGGGCACTCTCTAACATACTGTAGAACATCCGCCTTGAGCCCTTTCCACGTGAAGCGCTCACGAATCTGTCTGCAGGTTTTGAAAAACCCGGGATGTCCTGCTATCGGTTCATCATGACAAAACCACAGTACCCTACTCCTCAACTCCGATCCTGGGATCAAGTACACTCTCCCCTTGTAAATGATCAATTCATTTACAACTGTATACCTGCTGTCCACTATTGACCCCTCTATCACACCTGCAGCCCAGCTATCTTTGGCGTACTTTGCCACTATAATATGCCGCCAATCCTTTGCTATTTGGACCATAGAATTCAGGTGGGGACGACGTACAAGGCATTTGCAACTACATTCTGTGTGCCTTTGATATAGGAAATATCAAAGTTGTAAGCCTGAATTTTGCTGACCCACTTTTGTTGCTTGTCATTTAAGTCACGCTGCCCAAGGAAATGTCTCAAACTATTGTGGTCAGTCTTAATGCAGAACTTGCTGCCCACTAAGTACTGTCTAAACTTGGCCAGTGCATGCATTATGTCCAACATTTCCTTATCATAAATGCTGTAAATTCTCTCAGGTCCACAGAGTTTCCTACTCTCATAAGCAATAGGGTGCTTGTCCTACATAAGCACCGCCCCAATGCCCTCACCAGAGGCATCACATTGTAACTCAAATGACTTCGAGGAGTCAGGTGTAGCAAGTACTGGACATGAAGTGATGAGCTCCTTGAACCTCTCAAAACACTCCTGGGCCTCAGGAGTCCATAAGAAGGCACCCTTTTTCATCAAGTCTGTCAAAGGTGCCGCATGGCGCGAATAACCGTTAACAAAACGGTGGTAGAAACCACCCTTTTTCATCAAGTCTGTCAAAGGTGCCGCATGGCGCCAATAACCGTTAACAAAACGGCGGTAGAAACCACATAGGCCCAAGAACCCACGCAACTGAGTGAAGTTCACTGGAGTAGGCCAATCTACAATAGCACAGATCTTCTCGGGATCCATCCGCACTCCCTCTGCACTGATGATATGGCCCAAGTACAATAACTCAGTCATTCCAAGGTCACATTTGGATTCCTTGGCATACAAGGACTCCCTGCTCAGAATGCTCAGAACTGTATCTAAGTGACTGAGGTGCTCCTCCCAAGTACGACTGTAAACCAATATATCATCAAAGAACACCAATACTGATTTCCTCAACTGATGTCTAAAGACTTTGTTCATTGTGGACTGGAAAGTAGCAGGAGCATTGGTTAGTCCAAATGGCATAACCACAAACTCAAAATGTCCATAATGACAACGAAAAGCAGTCTTCTCAATATCTTGCTCACGAACACTGATCTGGTGATAGCCTGATCTCAAATCAATCTTTGAAAAATAACAGGCCCCATGTAATTCATCTATGAGCTCATCAATACGCGGAATGGGATATCTGTTTTTGATCGTTTGCTTATTAAGGACCCTGTAATCAATACACATCCGCAATGTGCCATCCTTCTTCTTCACCAAAACAACTGAAGAAGCAAAGGGGGACTTACTAGGCCGAATATGTCCCATGGCCAGAAGCTCCTGTATGGTTTTCTCTATTTCATCTTTCAGGCGCTTCGGATGTCTATATGAAGTAATCATCACTGGCTTCGCTCCCTCCTCTAGCTCAATGATGTGCTCAAAACCCCTATCTGGTGGCCTCCCTGATGGTATGTCACTGAAAACCTTGCTATGTTTGGTTCTCAGTATCTGAATGTCAGGATGATATTCAACTTCTTGAGCATCCTACTGTATGGGCATGATCATACACTCTGCTGCCCACTCAGTCTAATCATGGCGTACAAGCCTCTCCATCCGCTTGAGTGTAATCATTCTGAAATTGCTGTCCTTAATCGCTTTCAGCACATGTGTTTTCTCATCAATGATGAAAGACATCTCCATCTCCTGCAAGTCAAGTGTAAACTTGCCTAGTTCATGCAACCACTTCATACCAAGGACCAAATCTGTGTCTCCCATCTGAACCACATAGAAATCAGTCTTGAATTCATAATTGTTTACACGTAATGGGAGTTGTGTAATCATCCTATTACACTTTAAAGTGTAACCATCTGCCACCCTCACACGAATGCCCTCAAACTCCTCTGTTTGGATTCCTCTCTTCTCCACCAACTTGGCATCAATAAAGTTATGTGTGGCTCCGGTATCCAGCAGTGTAATAACTTTCTGACCAGCAAGTACTCCTCTCATTCTAAATGACCCTTCCTGTTGAATACTCGTGAGAAGTGCCTCCTTAAGGTGCTCATCACCTTGCGCATCCATTTTGTCAAGTCTCGGAGGACCCTGTGTGTCATCTTCAGCCTCTAAATTCTCATAACCAGCAGGCTGACCTTCATGATCAGATTCAGAATCTTCATAATATGCCCACATTACTCTGTTTGCCCTGCCCTTAGGCTTCAAAGGACAGTCATGGTTGGCATCATACGGACCTTTGCAATAAAAATAGAGTTTCTTTTGCCGTAAATCGTTAAGTGTCTCCCGATCTAAGGGAGGGGCTGCTGGCTTTGGCTTGTAATCATTTTTAAAGTCTGATTTTTCTTTCCCTTTGCTGAAATTCCTATTATCTTTGAAAGATGTTGACCCTTTTGTCCCAAATTTATTTTGAGTGGCTGTCACATCCATACTCCGTGCCTTTTTAATGGCGAGTAGAAGTGTTGGCGGATCAAATGCCTTTACCCAGCCTCTCAAAGGCTCCATGAGTCCCTCTATAAACAAAACTACTAATCGCTGATTTGACATGTTATTTACCATGCATGACAGCTTCAAAAACTCTGAAACATACACCTCCAAGTTCCCTGTTTGTTTCAGTTGTGCTAACTCTCGGAAGTATGACTCAGGGTCTTTCTTATCAAACCTTTCTACTAACAAATCAGCGAACTCCTGGTAGGTGGTAATCTCATCATGTTGGAGAGTGATGAGTCCATTATGCCACCACTCATGTGCAGTACCGTCCAAGTGTAAGGTTGCAAACTTAATTGCATCCCTTTCAATCATGGGTCTCAGTGTGAAGTATGTATCCAGTTTATGGATCCAAGATCTAGTTGTAATTGCACTGCTACCATCATAATAAGGTAGAGTGAGCTTGCTTGTGGCAAACTCAAGATCTCTATGTTGGAAACGAGGCCTCCTCTCTTGCTTGTTTCTCTCTACCTCCCGTTTTTGCCTCATGAACTGATCAAAATTCAGATTCTGCCTCACATCAGGTGGAAGAAGACTCCACTCATCATGTACCGTCATAACATTATCAACAAAGACAGGCTCTGCCTCAGCTTTGGCAACATCCTCAGGTTCTTCTGCCAAGAAATTAGGCCTTGAAGGCCTGTCAGCTGTGCGTGTAGCTACCCTGTGAGGTCTAGGAATATTGGCTACACTCTTATTGTCCTCTGGTTCTTGATTGTTTCGGTTTGGAGGATTCATACGCTCCATCATGGTGGTGAGTGCCTGTAAAGCCTAAGCAACCTTCTGCTGCCCCGTAGCCATAGTCCTAAAAAATTCTCGTCTCCTCATCCTCAGCTCTGTGACCTCTGGTTGGGCTGCCTGTATGCCTTTCACCCATGGTATCTGACTGCCTGTTAAGACTCTATTCTCCATCACGAAAGGTTCTGCTGCGTATGTAATACCTGTGTGAACCCGTTTCCTGCGACTGCATGTAATTGCTAAACCCTTAGGATGGCAGGATTTAACTCTGATACCACTGTAAGAACCTCAAAAGGCCCTCAACTAAGACAACTAACGTTTTGCTGAACCTGTTGCGTTTCTAGTGTGTTCTTTGCAAATAATGACAGCAAATAGAATTTTGACAATCTTAAGCACAAAAAGCAACTAAGGGTATTTGCTGGAAATCAATTTATATTCAACAACACTGATCAAACCCTCATTACATCCGTTCATCATTTATTTAATACTCAAATAAAAATAACAAGCAGCTAGAGAAGAACTGATAAATACCAGTATATTCTGTTAAAACCCTTATTTTCCTATTGCTGGTCATGCACAAATTTTATGACAGCAAGCTGCAATTTATTTTAAACTGACCCGAAATACTCGCATGTTAGCCTGATGGAAAGACATTGGCAAGGCGTCCCTTTTGGCATTTGTTTCAGAATTTTTGGACTCCTCCTCAGCAAAAATCGTACCCTTTCAAAGAAGAAAGGTACGGCAGATCAGCAAGTTGTACATGCACAAAACCTCCATCTGTCACAGACTTATTCCTGCCTCTGTTTTGACTCTGCGGCTGCAATCAATCTTTTGCATAAAAATTAATAAACCCTTTTCCAATCTGTCCAATCTTGGTTTCTGGATAAAACCAACTGAAAGAGCAAGATCAGCTGATATTTCACAACCTCTGATGCTGTTGTACAAGAATCCCACGTTTTCCTGTACCGATACCTCTGATCACTGTAGAAGAATCTTCTGCTGAAACCCTAGGCCAAAACTCCTCTCAGAGCTCCAAACAAAAATATCAAAACTTAGCATAATGAAAGAAGACCTAAAATCTTCTTTAATCATCTCCATTTAGGGTTGGCGCGATTCCCAAGAAAGGTGCGATTTGGTCTTTAATAATGTTTTAACTTTTATTATTTATTTTTGACTATTGAAGTGTCAAAAAATAAATCATTTTCCATTTAATATAAAACTGGCCCCATCTGATGAGAAATAGACCCTCACTTAAGTTATAACTTAAAGTGACTTTTAAAACATTAAAACATTAAAACATTAAAGTTCGCCATTTAATATTTAATTAAAAATAATTAAATATTATTATCTCTCTAAGTATTCATCAGAAATGCCTGCCGTCTGAACTGGAGACTACCAAACCATAATCTGTCCTTGCCCAACCTATTGGCTATAAATAGCAGGACTGCTAAAAATAGAAAGTATCTCAAACGGAGTCTTGGAGACCTCAAACGAAAACCAGACCTGGAGTGCTCGCTCTGAAGATGGTGAATCAAACTCTGGAGGACCCTCTACCCAACCTCATCAGCCTACGAGGGTCAGTGATAGGCTAATCTACTCAGCTGACAGATGTCAACTAGAAGGGGACATCACAAATTGCTTACAAACGTTTGCTTCAAAGAAGGTATTGCTTGGTATGCAAAAGTGATGAACAGAAAATTTGAAAAACAGTAAGGGTTTGAAGAATTGAAAAAAAATGGAAAACTTTAGCAGCTTAACAACAGAGTTTTCATTGTTTAGGGTTTATAGCAAAAACACAACAACAGAAAGGAAGGGAGATACTGAAATATATATTTCGATCGTTGATTAAATCGTTAAATGATATGTTCAATCAGTTGACAATCACTTTACCCTGCTGTGTTTGTATATGCTAAAGACGAAAATGAGTAAAAAAAACATTTTTAACCTTGCTATGTTCTTTTGACTAGCTGAGTATCACCAGGAGACTCTCAAGTTCTCTCCCTGTACCTGGCTTGCGAGCCTGTGGTGAGTTGCTCATGGGGCAGAAAGCTAGCTGATTTCCTAAACAATTATCTCTTCAAAAAATGGTATACAGCTAGATAGAGGAGCAATATAAACAACAGTAGATTTCTTCCTGTTTGAATATAAAAAAGTAAAATATGTCCATATCAAATTTGATATCTGAGCTAACACATTCAATTGATAGTTTTGAAGTCCAGATCGTATTTGGTCTATGTGGGGATCAGGAAATGTCTAAAGCTGTAGTAATTTGATACAGGAAAGGACAAATGTCGCTGAAATCAGTATTCAAAGTAGAAACTAGACTACTTGCTTGTCTGATTGGATACCGCATGAACCCTAGCTGAAGGCTTAGGTTTTTTTATTATCAAAACAATGTCTTTCTAAAGGGTTTGTGTAGGAGTGGAAGCAAATTAGATTTATTCTCTAACAATGAAGTGCTCAACTGTTTACAAGTATTTTTCTACATAGTTTGAGGGCGCCATTTTTTGTGCAAAGACCAAAAATAAAGTTCTGTATGCTGATGCAAATCAAATGCTACTAACAAATTTGAATGTTCTCTGCTTGGCCTATATGTTGTAATTATTGATTTACTTTACAACCACATTTACTTTTCCAAAAAGATGTTCTCTTCTTTGCTTAGGATACCCTTTTTTGGTGAATTTTTTTTTTTCATGAGCATTCCTAGATACACTGGATACAAAGAAATCCGTGCATAGTGCATACATCATTGTGTAATCTAGACCATGTAAAGCATAAGAATTGGCACGCTGGACACAAAGAAATCTGTGCATAGTGCATGCATCATTGAAATTAGAATTATCTTTATTAATTCTTATGCTTTGCAGGGTCTAGATTACACCATAAAATTTTAAAAGTAGGATGAAAGATTCACTGTTTATGTCCAGCTGCATTGGCAATAAATTAAAACTTCAATATGTTGTTTCATTTGCTCTGCACATTTTAACTCCTTGCCATTACATTAATAATCAAATAATGATAAGATTCTTCTAGTCCATTGTAAAGAAAGAAAAGATAAACTGTAGAATCAACTGATGCACCGAGATTGATGGAAATATCAAGATTCCTCCATTCATTCCATTCTTTTGATGATTGGTTGTCTTGGTTTGTTAGCCATCTTGTATTCACTGTCTGATCTCATGTGCAGATTGAATTTTTGAAGGCAGAGAGTGAGTTGCCAATTGAAGAACTGCTTGCTAGATATAAGCAGGTTGGTGCCTTTCAATTAGTTTTGTCCTCAAGAATGTTTTCTTCCAAATTTTCTTTGCTTTGGTGTTTGATTTTGCTTCATAACTTTTCCTTCTTCTCAGAATGAATGCTTGGCTGAAGATTCTGATGAACTGGAGGATGCTGATGAACCAGAGGATGTGGACAAACTGGAGGATGCAGATGGGATCTCAGAAGCTGATCATTATGACACAAATGCAAGCCCCAGTGGACAACTAGAGAATGCTGATAACAGCAGAGGAGAAAAACCAAAGGAATTTTTGTCAATCACAGAAGAGAAACAAGATAGAGAAGGTGTCAAGGTAGAAGCTGGTTCTCCGGAAATCATCAAATTGCAGGAAAATGCAGATATAGGAAATTCTAGTGAAGTTAGAATTGCTGATGCTGCAGCTGCTGCACGGTTGGCACAACCAACAGGCAATACATTCTCTACAACCAAAGTACGGACAAAACTGCCATTCCTTCTGAAACATTCCCTTCGTGAATATCAGCATATTGGATTAGATTGGCTGGTCACTATGTACGAGAAACGTCTAAATGGTATTTTAGCAGATGAAATGGGGCTTGGTAAGACAATAATGACAATTGCACTTTTAGCACACTTGGCATGTGAAAAAGGAATATGGGGTCCACATCTTATAGTGGTCCCTACTAGTGTTATGTTAAATTGGGAAACTGAATTCATGAAATGGTGTCCTGCTTTCAAAGTCCTTACCTACTTTGGGAGTGCAAAAGAAAGGAAGACTAAAAGACAGGGTTGGGCAAAGCCAAATTATTTCCATGTTTGTATAACAACTTATAGACTTGTGATACAAGATGCCAAAGCATTTAAACGGAAAAAATGGAAGTACCTTATTCTAGATGAGGCTCACCTGATAAAAAATTGGAAATCTCAAAGGTGGCAGACACTTTTGAACTTCAACTCAAAGAGGCGAATTCTTTTGACAGGAACTCCACTTCAGAATGATCTAATGGAACTTTGGTCTCTTATGCATTTTCTGATGCCTCATCTTTTTCAATCCCAACAAGAATTTAAAGATTGGTTTAGCAATCCAATATCTGGCATGGTAGAGAGACAAGAACAAGTGAACAGAGAAGTTGTTGATCGTCTACACAATGTATTGCGGCCTTTTATACTACGCCGCTTGAAGCAAGATGTGGAAAAACAGCTTCCCAAGAAATATGAGCATGTAATATGCTGCAAACTGTCAAAAAGACAGCGCAACTTGTATGAGGATTTTATTGCAAGTTCAGAAACACAAGCAACCTTGGCAAGTGGCAATTTTCTTGGGTTGATTAATGTTCTGATGCAGTTACGCAAGGTGTGTAATCATCCAGATCTGTTTGAAGGAAGGCCAATAATAAGTTCATTTGATATGCCAGTTCTTGAACAAAAAGTAAGCTCAAATGTTTGTTCCATACTTAATAATGAGCCATATTCAGCAATTGATTTAGTGGGGATGAATTTAGTCTTCACTCAGCTTGAGTTTACAATGAACTCGTGGGAGCATGATCTTGTCTCAGACGTTGCTACCCCATCTAGTTTGATTCAGGAGATTGGCAATTCAAAGGATGAAGAAATGTCACGTTTTGTTCATAGGCAGGAACCAATGCATAGAAGAAACATTTTTGAGGAGATTCAGCATTCTATTAATGAAGAAAGATTGAAGCAGGCAAGGGCACGGGCAGCGGCCATGTCATGGTTAAATTCGTTGCGCTGCAAGAAGAAGCCTGTATATGGAATGGATTTAAGAAAATTGTTGACCATTGAGAATCTTGTGTATGATATTCATAAAAAAAAGAACAACCCAGCAAGTCATCTGGACTTTATGCCAAGTATTTCCGATCTGGTTTTATTGCCTACTGAACGGTGTCAAAAGATGTTGGACTTGATCGAATCTTTTGTTTTTGTAATTCCAGCTGCACGAGCTCCTCCGCCTGTTTTCTGGTGCAGCAAATCTGAAGAATCTGCCCTGAGTTTTCCAGGTTTTGAAGACAATTGTTCCAAAGAGCTTAGTAATCTTCTTGAACCTCTCAGACCTGTTATTGTGCGCAGGCAGTTATTTTTTCCAGATAGGAGGCTTATACAATTTGACTGTGGTAAGTTGCAGGAGATGGCAATACTACTGAGACGCTTGAAGTCAGAGGGGCATAGAGCACTGATATTTACACAGATGACAAAAATGCTTGATGTCTTAGAAGCCTTTATCAATCTTTATGGTTATACGTATGTTCGTTTAGATGGCTCTACTCAGCCAGAAGAGAGACAAATACTGATGCAGCGATTTAATACTAACCCTAAAATCTTTCTTTTTATTCTTTCAACTCGAAGTGGTGGTGTTGGGATAAATCTTGTTGGTGCAGATACGGTCATATTTTATGACAGTGATTGGAATCCTGCAATGGATCAGCAAGCCCAAGATAGATGCCACCGTATAGGACAAACACGTGAAGTTCATATTTATAGACTGATTAGTGAGAGAACAATCGAAGAGAATATTTTAAAGAAAGCAAACCAGAAACGTGCACTTGATGATTTGGTGATACAAAGTGGTGGCTATAATACCGAGTTCTTCAAAAAGCTTAATCCTATGGAGTTATTTTCTGGTCTGGGAGTGAGAACAGATAAAGGAACCATAAGCAGTTCTGATCCTGTAAACCATGAAAGTGAGCATCAATTGTCAAATGCAGATGTTGAGGCTGCTTTGAAGAATGCAGAAGATGAAGCAGATTATATGGCCTTAAAGAAAGTTGAACTAGAAGATGCAGCTGATGATCAGGAATTCACAGAGGAGGTAGTTGGAAAGCTACTAGAAGATGATGAGTATGCCAATGAGACGGAGGAAACAAAAAATGATGCAAAGGGAGGAGCCCATGATGAGGAAGAGCAGATAGAATTGAAAGATGTTTGTGACGCTGATGTCACTGAGGTTGAAGATCCACCCAGTTGTAGTACAGCTGTTGTTCCAGAGGTAGATATGATGGGGGATGTACAACAAATGGTGGTTGCTGCAGCTGCAGCAGGCCATGCAAGCTCATCAATTGAAGACCATCTTCTTCCAGTTGAGAAATATGCTATGCGATTTTTAGATCTTTGGGATCCAATTATAGATAAGGCTGCTGTTGAATCTCAGGTTAGATTTGAGGAAGCAGAGTGGGAGTTGGATCGACTTGAAAAATTAAAGGAGGAGCAGGAAGCAGAGATTGATGAAGATAATGAGCCTCTGTTCTATGAAAGTAAGGATTCATAAACTCTGCATGTTTAACTTTTTGTTCTTTTTCGAGTTTAATCCCGTTTTCTAGAAATTGTTTGGCTGCACTAACTCTTTCAGAAAATTATAGTAGTTAGGTTATATTTCATACTTATTTTACTAATGTTGGAATGCTGAAACTCCAATTACTTAAAAATAAAGATGACTAGTGTGGATAATCACATATTGATAACAATAGTGAGAACAATTTTAAAACTTCTAAGAGAACGATCCATTTATGTAATCTGTAAGACTGCAAATCATGTTGAACATGCAATGGAAATGAAAGAGACATGTGGAATCAACGCCACACATTCTATAGAGAATGTAGGAAAAAAAGCTTTTCTATTAATCGTGAATGCGATAATTTATATGTCAAAGTATTTCATATAATATAAACATACTCTTGAGTTACATAATAATAAACGTACTCTTAATTTATAGTAATAAATACAAACATGAACATATAAAATACAAATGAGATTTAAATTTTTTTTTTTTTGCAAATTATCTTTCTTTAGTAAACTCAAATTAAAAAATAAAAATAAATACTTTTATAATAAGTTTAACCATCAGTGTAGAAAAGAAGGTAAATAACTAAATAAAATATGGAGTGAGGTGAGAAAAGTAGGAAAAAGATTTAGGGTTGTCATGAGTAAAATGATAGTAATTTTTGTTTTTCATTATTTTTTATGAGATTTTGTAATACTACTGGAATAAAATAACTATATCGTAAATAGTGTTAAAAAATGTTTTAAGTAAAAATTAAAATAAATAATTATTCACCTTGAATCCAAAGATGATGAATGTGACACAATAAAGTAACAGGGCCTAACATAGACAATCTAAATAAGACAAACCAAACTTAACAAAGTACATTCACATATGTGAAATTAGAGAACATATGTATAGATATCTTAAACACATCTTATATAATTATTTTATTTATTTAATGAGTTAATTTTTTAATAAATCTTTATTTTTTTTAATCATAAAAACATAAAAACACAAAAAAGGATTAGTCATAAAAAGATAATATTACTATTTTATTTTTATTTATTCTCAAAAATGTTTATAATTTTAATTCAAATTGAAAAATAAATGCATAAGATGAGAGGAACACATTGAATCCTAATTAATTCTTTTGTATACCATTGGTCACATTCCTATATCTTATATTTTTGTAAAAATGTCATTAGGAAGCACAACATTATTTCTTTGGCAACACAACCTTCTTATTCACTCTTGCAAGATAGTGAAATGTTATTTATGAGATAACAAGATGTTTCTTTGGTATCATTTTTTGATAATATTGGGGTTTTACTTTTATGGGGTTTTATCCTATTTGAATAGTAATCATGATTATATGTAGAGTTGTATTTATAAAAGTTATGTACTAGCATAGATACCTTTAATACATCTATCTAAAAGATGCCAAGAGATATCAGTCTTGAGGTGCCACAAGCCTGATATATTGGCATCTGTTAGATACATGTATTTAAGATATCCATGCTAGTTATATTGCCTGGATGCCATTTCTTGAAAAGCGGTGGTCATCAATGCCTCATCATGTAGGTGGATACTTTAAGAAATTTGAACTTGCTTCATTGAGAAAGCATGCCATTTTTCCTGATTTGCATATTGCCCCTTATTTACAATTTGGAACGATTGATTACTTTGACTGGAAGTATAGTTTAGGTAGTGTTGATGAATTTGTCATGCTTGTGGGATTGAAGTGTTCCGTTTCCGGAACGTGTGCTTGAAGGGTTGTAGAAATTTCTATACTTTATGCATTTTCTTGGCTCTCACATAGTTTATGGCTCCTCTAGAGTTGCAAAAAGTAATGTCAACAGGTGTGTAACGTCCCCACTTTGGAATAGAATTAAATAATAAATAATAATAATAAAATTAAAAATAAAAATAAAATAAAAATAAAAATATAAAAGAATATATCTAAATATAATTAAAATTTAATTAAGTTAATGAAGGGTCAAAAGACATGGATTGAAAAGTTGTGACTCCCTCAAATATGAGATATAAAGGGAGAAGATTACCTCATTTGAAAGGGGAGAGGTGTGGAATAAAAAGTGCAGATCAGATTTAATAAGAAGTGCAAATCTGATTGTGAAAGGTCGTGTCCCTTTCAAAGGGCAGAATTAATGAAGAGTTCCACTCTTTCAAAGGGTGCTAATGGTGAAAGGGTGTGTCTCTTGCCAAAAGGCATACATGATGAAGAGGTGTGACCCCTCCCTCACATTGAGAGATATAAAGGAAAGGAATCAAAACATCCCTGCCCTTCCCACAAGGCTACTAACTCTGTAAAACACTCACTTGTCCATTTGCTTTCACACTACATTCTCCAGAGTTGCATGGAAATGGATATACTATTATATATAGATTTTGTGAATTTTCAAGACCCCTCATTACAGATATGGCTAAATATGGTTGAGAAGCCTACCAATTACTTGTCTAATTTGTAAGTCAAACTGGCTCATGAGTAACTTGCTTAACAACTTGCAGCTGAGTAATTGGCAAGTTTTTTGTCAAAAACTCGCCAAAACTTGTCAATTGATTACCAAAAGCTTGCAACTTTTGTCAAAAATCTAGCTAGCTGTTTCATAATGCGATTTTGCACCGAAAAGGTCACTTTGCATTGTTTAGGAGACTGTTTTTGAGCAGGGGAGTCTCAGTTTACAGGCATTGGAAAGCAACAAGTTGGTTCTTATCAGCTATTATTTGGCTCTTATTCAACAGCATTTGTAGCTGACCACCGAGTTTGAGGACACCCACACTGTGTCAACACACTTGAGTTTTATTTGAAAAAGAAATTCATATTTTGTAATTATATTGAAACTTGAAGTTGATATGTATTAAACTAGTTTTTTGATCTGTGAAGGGTACTGAACTCTAATATTGTTCCGTGTATGAAGAAATCAGTAGTAAGCATGTTTTTGAAGAATAGTTTTACAAGTTTTAATTTATGCATTTTATAATTTTGGAAAATTTGCTGAGTAATTCTTAGTTCTTAATTTTTGTTTTTGGTTGAGCCAAGTCATTACTGAGTTGTTTTTCAACTATGATTTATACATGCAAGGTTATAGACATAACTTCAAAGTTCAAAAATATTTCTTATTTTGGTTTTTACCATTTTAGTCAAGGTCTGTGTGACCCTTAAGATCTTAATTTGGGTTTGATGGTTGGGGTTCTGCCTGTTGTCTCTGCCTTGTATCTGAGGGGTACTTCCCTTTTCCCCTTTGACTCCACTGGCTGCTGCTGCCCTAAGGCCTCTGCTCTAGTTTTCAAAAACAAAAAAAAAATTGTTTTGTGCTGTGGGGTATTCTTTTTTCCAAGTAACTGAATTCATTTATAGTTTTGGTTTTCTTAGTCAATCCCGATTCTGAGTAATGCTACTAAGATATCTGAAGTTATTTTGAATTGGATGCAATGATTCTTAGTTCTTAATTTTTGTTTTTGGTTTAGCCAAGTCATTACTGAGTTGTTTTTCAACTATGATTTATACATGCAAGGTTATAGACATAGCTTCAAAGTTCAAAAATATTTCTTATTTTGGTTTTTACCATTTTAGTCAAGGTCTGTGTGACCCTAAAGATCTTAATTTGTGTTTGATGGTTGGGGTTCTGCCTGTTGTCTCTGCCTTGTATCTGAGGGGTACTTCCCTTTTCCCCTTTGACTCCACTGGCTGCTGCTGCCCTAAGGCCTCTGCTCTAGTTTTCAAAAACAAAAACAAAATTGTTTTGTTCTGTGGGGTATTCTTTTTTCCAAGTAACTGAATTCATTTATAGTTTTGGTTTTCTTAGTAAATCCCGATTCTGAGTAATGCTACTAAGATATCTGAAGTTATTTTGAATTGGATGCAACATAAAAGCTTTTTCCTTAAATTCTGTGTTAAAATGATCTGTTAAATTTTCTGATTTAGGTACTGATATTAAAGAACGGACATACAAAGTCAGAAATAATAAAAATTAAAACTAAAATCATAAAAGACCTATTAAGGGTGTTGGTGTAAATAATTATTCATCATGGATGTTATTACACCTTACTTAAGTTTACTTAGGAAATGCATTTCATAGTAGTTTGGATATGAGACACTTGGGTGTTTGTGCCACATTGGGATAGTGTGTGTAGGAGAATTTCCACCTTTTATGGTATGATCTTTTTACTACTCTATCATATCCACTTATTGTGGAGTGATAATTCTACGTTCGGTTGGTGATCCACCTCATGTGGAATATTATATTGTTTCTCCTACCTACCACATCTATTTCTTACCTACCCTTGTTTCTTATTGAGTCACATGTCATGTTTGTGTGCTCACATACCCATATAGCCTTGCCTATATATGCAGACTCATATTCATTGTATGTAAGAACTATTGATCTTTTGATCATCTATCTATTGATGAGAATACAATTTATTCTTGTCCTATATTTTGTCTCTCTATTTGTACATTTCATTGAGCTCTTGATTTTGGCAAAATTTCACATGGTATCAGAGCCATTAGAGCATCTTTGATTCGTCCTTGAGAGGCATTATTGCGACGTCAAGAGGCAGATCTGAGGAGCAACATCTTTTGGAGGAGTCCTAGACTAGATCCGACCTCGCCATTGTGTCTGGGTGGCCGTTTCCATGAACTTTGACTACAAATATGCCTATGTTTGGGTAAAATTGTTTTTGTAGCAAATTTTTTATAGTTGGAGGGCCATTTGACCCCTTCCGATCAACAATTTGTAGAATTTGTTTTCAGTTGCATTTCATTTTCTACATTATTTATCAGACCTGGGCAAATTATTTCAGTTGTATCAGGCACATTTATTTTCAGTGGAAATATTTGTTGGTTCAATTTCTTTTGGGAAGAGGCAAAACTAATATTCAAATCTGCGTGCACATCTGATACCCATGTCAAATTTGTCCCCCCGACTTGTTTGGGGCTATATACTTTGTTATTTTTTGCACCATATTTATTCTTTGCGCAGTGTCATCAATCTGCAACTCAGTTTTTTTGGCCTGATGGTGGCGACCAACTCTTTTCTGTGAAGACCATTTTGGCTTTGCCGGATTACGTGCAAGATCTGCAGGTTTATTGATTTCTCATCACTTACAAGTGGGCTTCTGCATATGCTCATTAGCCCTTTGCCTCTATTTCCAAATCATCTCTTTGGTATCCATCGTATATTCCTTGGCTTTTACGGTCTGTCTCTAGTTGTTTCTCGGTATTATGTTCTAGTAGATCTGTGAATTCCGATAGACTAGTTGTCTACGGTTATTGGCACATCATTTTGCTTTGGGATCAATGGCTTTCTTAGGCTCATGGTTTTCATTTAGGAGATTGCCATTTTGTGAGGTGGTTCATTCATGTGTGAGGATCTGCTGAGATTTATTTATTTGCTGATCTTATGTAAGTACCCACTTGCGTGGGATGTGGAGTGTGGAGTGAAGAGGCCCCACATGGGTCCCTCCACTTATACTCTTTAAAGTTTATTTTGAAAGCTTTTTTAATCAAAGTTTTTTTAGCACAAGGAATATTCTGTGGATTAAACAAGATTCTGCTTGTGAGATTCTGACGTCAGCATATGTAAAGGAATTTTCAGCCCCCTCTCCATTTGCATTTTTGAATCTGATAGGCAATTTTCAAATGGCAATATCTTGGGCTCAGTACCTCCTTTTTCAATGCAATTTTTTTTGATTTGGGGTAGAATTTCGCGCTCTTCGTATTGGTGCAGGTGGTTTTTTTTTTTTTTTTGATGCACAAAATTTTCAAAAGATTCAGATCTTCATCACGGCTGCTGAGTAATCCCCGATTTTGCAACTTTTGGGACTCCATTTGGGCTCATACGAACTCCTTTTCAAGTACTGTTTTTTTTGAAAGTGCATAATTTTTCGTCTACTTATAATATGCTATCATTTTGTAGCGATTTTGGGTAGAAATTGTACTTTCTGCATATGGTCTTTGTTGGCCAATTTGGCACTTGTATTGCATAGATCTATCTTGTTGGTCTTTTGCATTATAGTTCTTAGCCTATTGGGGCAATTGTAAAACAAAATCAGAAGTCCACCTTGCCATTGTTTGCAAGTGGCCTATTGTACACGCACTACATATAAAGTGCCAAAATAATCATTTTTGGGAGGGTACTTTGCTTGATTGAATTTGGGGGGGTGTCTCTTGTGCTTTTGTGCTCTTGTGTTCCTTCTTTTTTGCTGCTATGGGTTCTCTAAGTTTCCTCTCTTAACTCCTCATAATTATGCTAGTTGGAAAATTGATGCGTGGAGTAAACTTATGGAAAAAGGACTAACTCATTATATTGATGGAACTATTGTTGCTCCCGCTGATCCCAAAACTGATCCTGTTTGTCACTTGGATTGGCTGACTAAAAATATCATGGCAATTGGTACCTTAAGAAAGTATGTATCAAAGGATCTCATTTTTCATATTGAGAAATGTACTCTAATCAAGGATGCTTGGCAAAAGTTTCAAGACTTGTATGGTCAAGTTGATGAGATTAGGGGATATCAAATTGATAGTGATCTCACCATTTTAGATCCCAAGAACTTTGATACTATACAAGATTATGTCACTAAGGCAAAAGAGTTGAGGGCACAACTCAAGGATTGTGGCATTGATAAGAAGGATACTCAATTGATCTTCAATTTGATGGGCAAGCTTCCACAAGAATATGCAACATTTGTTTCTAGTTTCCAAACCCATAGGATGACAATGGGTTCAAGCTACACAATGCCTACATTTGATGCTTTCGCTGAAATGCTGATGATGGAACAAACTAAGTTGATAAGCATGGGCATTCTTAAGACTTTTAAGTCTCAAGCATTAGTGGCAAATCAAGGAAACAAAGGAAATCAAGGAAAGGACAACTCAAACAAGAAGAAACGACAATCAAAGCCTAAGGACAAAGCACCACCTTCTCCACAACAAGGAGATTCATCGTCTTCCAAGAGGGACAATTCACCAAAGAGGGAGAGACCTACTTGTGCCTATTGTAAAAAGTTTGGTCATGAGGAGCATTGTTGCCATTCTAAGAAGATTGATGAGCTCACACACATCCTCAAAAAGCATAACATCGATTTGCGTAATGTCTACAAGAAGGATAATTCATCAACTTCAACTTCCACACATTCAAAAGGAAAAGGGCAAGCATTCATGGCTTCTACAAGTGGGAAGACTCACTCTTTTGAGACAAGAAAAGGAAAAGTTCTTTGTGCTACTACAAGTCATGAATCAGGGAGATGGCTTCTAGATTCAGGGGCTTCTCATCATATGGCATCTTCGCAGTCTATGTTCTCTACATTTGAGCCTTGCACCATGCCGCAAACTTTGATGGGCAATCATACATACATGGATGTGATTGGGAAAGGATCTATTGCCATTGGGGATAACTCCTTCAATGATGTGTTGTGTGTACCCCATTTGACAAACAATCTCCTTTCCATCTATCAAATCACACATGTCGCAACTAAGAGAATTGTGGAGTTCACACCTGAGTCAGTTTTCATTAGAGACTTGGAGATTAGAGCTATCATTGTGACTGGGGTGGTTGATCATGCATCTCGGTTATATACCTTTTCAGATTTTGTTGATGATAATGATTTCACATATGATGATTCTTCACATATGATGATCACACTTCTTGTGATGATTCAGATTTTGAGGAGAACTTTGGGTATTTGAACTTGGGGATTCTCACATATGACCCCATTCTTAAGCCTTGTGTTTCATCTCTTCCTATTGATATCACATCACCTATTGCACCTGATGATGCAGATAGTGTGACAGTTTTGCCTTCATGTGATTCAGTGCAGCATGATATTCATTGTCTTCCAGCTTCAGATTCTTGGGATGAGTACTTGACAAACATTGCAGGTTTGTTTGTGAAATCCTACATTGCAGATTTGGGAGACATCATTGATGATATTCATTTTCTCTTTGATGAAGATGATCCTTCTTCGATTGTTGCGAGGGGACACTCTGACCCTCTTGTTCATTCTCTACATGATCATTCTTTCGAGGATAACATGATTGTGGATACTTATGTACATCAGTTGGAGGAGGTCTCTTTATGTTTAGAGGAGACATGTGAGTCTTTGGGACATGTTTTACATTCATCTCCACTAGATCTTGGAGTTTCTTTTTCAGCAGTGTGGAGCAGTTTACCACCTTTGGAAGGGGTATCTTTCATCATCAACATGGGGACACTTGAGCAGTTTTTCAGAGACTTCATTCATCATGAGTTTTTTTCATACATCTTCCCTTCATGATTGGGGAGACTTCATGGATACACCTTTGGTTTTGTTTCTTCCTAAGGGGAGGAATGTTGTTCGACGTTCGTGGAACAGTTTCTTCATACATCATCGAGCTTCTATCATTGGTGCAGATTCTACATTGAGGGGAGGCTTCCTAGCTTCTCTTCTTCTCTCATATGGGGGGGACTTTTTCCTCACATAGGATTTTGTTCCTCACATTCTTCTATGAGAGTTCTCTTGTATTGCTTTCATCTCTCTTTTGGGGGAGGGTTTTTTCCCATTGGGTTTTTCTTTCTTTCCTTGCTTTATGAGAGATTTCATTGCATTGGTTTGCATGCATTTGCATTTGTACATGGGTACCTAACATGGCCTCGTAGCTGGGACCCATTTTGCATTGCTTAGCTGCATTGTAGACTTAGTCCATTCCACTAAGTTGCACTTAAGAGGGGGGGGGGGGTGTTGGTGTAAATAATTATTCATCATGGATATTATTACACCTTACTTAAGTTTACTTAGGAAATGCATTTCATAGTAGTTTGGGTATGAGACACTTGGGTGTTTGTGCCACCTTGGGATAGTGTGTAGGAGAATTTTCACCTATTATGGTGTGATCTTGTTACTACTCTATCATATCCACTTATTGTGGAGTGATAATTTCACGTTCGGTGGGTGATCCACCTCATGTGGAATATTATATTGTTTCTCCTACCTACCACACCTATTTCCTACCTACCCTTGTTTCTTATTAGCCTTGCCTATATATGCAGGCTCATATTCATTGTATGTAAGAACCAGAGTTCCTAGACTTGCCGCGAGTCATGCAGGTTCGTCGAGTCGGCGAGTTTTGCTGACTCGGGACTCAGACTAGGCAAGTTTTGCCACAACTCGCCTGACTTGCAGGCTCATATTCATTGTATGTAAGAACCAGAGTTCCCAGACTCGCCGCGAGTCATGCGGGTTCGTCGAGTCGGCGAGTTTTGCTGACTCGGGACTCAGACTAGGCGAGTTTTGACCATAACTCGTCTGACTTGCAAGTCAGGCGAGTTGTGGCAAAACTTGCCGAGTCCGAGCTCCAAGACTCCGCCACGACAGGTCAATGTTTTGACTTGCAAAAAAAAACAAAAAACATGAAGTTGTTTGACAAGTTAGTCTCTCCGTCAGGATTCATAAATGGAATATAACATTTAAGTATAAATGACATTTCCTTGTCTTTTCTCTTTCTTATACTTTAAGTTATATTCCATATATATTGTCAGGATGTTTGAGAGTGGTTTCGGACCTCCATTAGTTATAATGCAAAATGTAGTTTTTGGAGGATCCTTCAAATTTCTAGACAGTCAAATTTCAGGCCATTTCAGGATCAGGATGACATTCCAGACTTTTAAGGCGAGTTCACTCTGACCTTGATGTAAGGGACGAGACCTAGGAGGACACTATGCATTCAACCAAGGTTTGATTTAGCAACTTGAAGCATGACGGGTAGTACACAAAAACCCTAGGAATGATCTAAATAACCCCTAATCACTTAACTGAAATAACCTCCTTCACTCCACCTTGAGGAGATCCACCTGACTTGATGACCTTTCAGAAACTCAATCCCTTCAATGCAAAGGCTAAGACACTAAAACGACCAACAACAAAACTAAAAAAGCTAACCCTAGAAAGCAAAAAGTGGGGGTTTTCATTTGCAATGGGGCGATGTGTGAGTACCTCACAACAGGGATGTTTCTTAAAATTTTGAAAAAAGGGGGTGAGTTGGGGACATTTCCTACCTATCCCCGCATCCCAAAAAATCCCCCCATGGGGCACAAGGTTATTTTTGGCAAGGGACATGTCTCTGAGGAGCATATTTTCAAACCCTTCTGGCCTCACAATTCCCCCTTCCATCCAAACATATATATAGCCTAAAAACTAAGAGGTCCAAGAAAGACCAAGGTCAACTATAGTCCCCAGGTAAAACCTAAGTTCAACAAGCACACTATGTAATGCTACCATACACAAGCACTCCTTACAGTTTCCAAGTGAAGATTCTCATGATGTCTCATGTTGGTGCTCCTAGAATTTCAATTTGGCCAAAGAAAATACTAAACATAAGCCCCAAACAAGTAGATACTCTACCAGCATGCCTTTCATGGCATAACAAGCTAGCACACATTATAATTGGGCTTTATTCAATGATGGGTGCATGAAACAAGTTTTAAATCGTTAAAAATCTCTTAATTTCAAGGTTTTTTTTAGTTTGCCGAGTCGTTGCCGAGTCAGTCACGAGTCGAGTCGGCCTTGCTGAGTCCAAGCCGAGTCCGAGTCTGGGAACTATGGTAAGACCTATTGATCTTTTGATCATCTATCTATTGATGAGAATACAGTTTATTCTTGTCCTATATTTTCTCTCTCTTTTTGTACATTTCATTGAGCTCTTGATCTTGGCAAAATCTCACAAGGAATAAAATAAAACTAGCATACCTATCTTTAGATGAATATAGGTAAAGTACTCCGAAAGATATCATATTTGTTCATTATTTTACTTAAAAATTATTATATTATAATTAGTATTAAGTTATTATTATATTTTGATATTGTAATTAATATTAAATTATTATGAAGATATTATAAAATCTATTAAGACTACATTACTATTATATTATCAAATTATTGTAATATTATTATAATATTAAATTGAGATAATTGTGAAGCTAACTGATTACATGGTGGAAATAGACAAAAATGATTGATAGCAGTGTGGTAGTTGATAGGAGAAAATAAATAAAATATATGTTTTGCTTTTCATGCACATAAATGTCACAAACACGTCAAATTACATGTCAAATTAAATGCTTCTAGTTTTTATTGACGAACTTTTTGCATCCATTATGTGAGTATAATACGCCTTCGTCATAATAAAATGAAAGCTATAAAATAACTCTATATAAATAAAATCACTCTTTTTAAGATAAATATCTCATGAATGTAAAATTATAAATATAACTATCATTTCAATGCTTGATAATCTGTGATTGAAATTAATATTAAAAATTGTTCATATGAAAAATAAAAATAATTGATGAAGTAAAAGTTAAATAATTTTTTTTTATGTAATATATTTTATGTTTATTGTCTTATTAAAAAATATAATATAAAATAAATAATGTGACAAAAAATCTTATTTAAAATTTAAAATGATAATTATTTCAAAAATATTACTTACTAATTAATATTTTTATTTACTTAATTATATAACAATTTGCTATTTTCTTTATCAAATTACATAACAAGTAATTTTTATTATTATGGTAAAAATAACTTTCAATAAAAGAAGAAAGAAAAACGTAAATAAAGAAAAATACAATTAAAATAACTACCTTCATAATGACATCTCTGTTTGGTTTAATAATTTTTTCTAAAGATAGGCATACTAGTAAATTAGTAATACTTGAAATGAAACCATATTTAAACGTAACTGTGTTTAGTGCTTTTAATTGATAAAGAATAAAACTAATTGTTTCAACATGTGCAAAATGTGAATTATATTATCCTAGTGAATACCCAACCCAAAAGATGCACTAGCTAACATCACATTAGAGTACAACAATAATATGCTTAAACTTTTTATTTTGTTTCCATTTCTGGAAGGTCCTCTCAAAATCCTCGTAGACGCCCATTTCAATTTACATTGATGGATTGAAAATAAAATAACCTAGCTATCTGCACTCTTATGTGGTATTGAGCTTGAACTTTCTTTGTTTTAAGATGCATTTCAGGGAGAAGCAGGATATTGAGTTATGATGCATTTTTGGAAGAAAATATTCTATACTGATTCATTTGTTAAACACAGGCTGGGATACTGAGTTTGCTAATGAAACATACCGCCAACAGGTTGAGGTGTTAGCTCAACAGCAGGTGAGTTCCTTTGTGGTTTGAAAAAAATCATTTATTTGCACAGTTGCTTATTGTACAATGTTTTAAATGTTTTTATTGTTTGTGGTAGTTGCAAGCTCAGCTTGAATGGGACTTGGGCGATGAAGCAGGTGGAGAGCCAGAAATGTAAGTGTACATAATTCAAATAATCCAGCCTCTTAGTTGCTTTTTTCAAACTGCTAATATTAGATTGCTAGTTATTAAAATATATTATGTTCTCTTATATTCTTCCAACCAGGTTTGAAGCCAAAAAATCACTGAAACTTAAGTTGAAAAAGAAGTTGAAGAAGACCAAGTTCAAGTCCCTAAAGAAGAATAACTTGGCTACAAGACAGGATGATTCATGCATGGATGAGGACCAACCAGACAACTTAACTCTAGATCACGAGGACAACTTTGAAAATGGGGAAATTTCTGGCCACACTTTCTTGCAACGGAAACGTAAAGCTCTCAAGCTCTTTGAAGATGATATGTTTCCAAAAAGCAACTCAAAGAAGTCCAAGAAGAATCATGCAAGTGGAGAGCTTGATTTGGATGGGAACAAAAATGCACAGTTTATGGACATTGACCAGTGTGGTGATGGTGATTTAGAGTTGGCTTTAAATGAATTTGGTATGGGCACAAGTAAAGTAGGTGGCAAGATTTCAATCATGGGTATTCCTTCTAAAAAGGTTTCTATAATAAAGCTGGATAAGAAAAAGAAAAAAGGTAATCGGAAATCAAGAGATCGTCTTCCTCCAGCTGATCCATGGACAACTTCAGAAGATGCTGTTTTATGTGCTATAGTGCATGAATACGGTATAAATTGGGCACTAGCAAGTGATACTCTCTATGGAATATCTAGTGGTGGGTTTTACAGAGGCAGGTACCGCCACCCTATTCACTGTCGTGAAAGGTTTGGAGAACTGTTTCTTAATAACATTTCAAGTACCAATACTGATTCAAACAGTGAGAAAGCTAATTCATCTGCCAAGACACAGTTAAAAGTTACGGAGGTAAATTCCTTCTTTGGATATCTATTTAATATGTGTGCGCGTAGTTTATCTCCTGAAATTTTGTCATTATTTTTGGATTTTTCTAAACATGTAATTGATGACAGGAACATGTCAAAAGATTGCTAGACATTGTCCAAGAACTCCCTGATAATGAGTTACTTATACAAAGACACTTTGCAGCGGTGCTTTCTGCTGGTTCTCATGTCAGGAATGGGATTCTCAATATCAAAGCCCGAAATGAAAATTTCACCAACAATATATGTGTTTCTTTTGGTGGCCACTCAATTCCTATTTTAAAGCTTCCTTCTCATGCCATAAATGTAGATCAAGCAATTAGAAGCATAGGTCATTCAAACAGAAATACAGAACTAGTTGCAGCAGCATTGGCTGAGTCATGGAAACAACAGGCAGATGAACCATGTGAAGTGGCTAACCTTTCAGATCAGGGAGCCTCTGTGCAAAGCCCATTGGGAGAAGAACAGAGATTTCTGGCAGTAGACCGGCTAGAGTTGAGTGTGGAGTTTCCTCAGATATCTGATGAACCAGCTGAACTTCCTTTTCCAAAGCATATCACTGTGATTATAGATGGGGCAGATACACATCCTGAACCTTTAGATACATCTGGCAACTTTGTTCGTGAGAATGCATGTGGCCTGAATGGAAATCAAACAAGGTACTTGTTTACTAATTCAATCTTGTGCTTTTGTCTGTTTGTTTGATAATTATTCTTTTGCTTTATATTCTTCTTGATGCCGATTACTTTCTGCTTTTAAATTTGATCCTCTGTTGATACTGAAGATTGATTGTTGTGATTACCTTAAAAAATCAGGAGTGATTTAGAGACTGTTTTAGATGAGGAAGCTCAGATTTGGGCAGCTGGGTCATTTTCTGGCACCACGGGGTCTATCTCTGGGACAAACCCACAAGTATTAGGGAAACATCAGCCTGCCACGGATTTAACAAAGCCTCCAAAACCTAAGCAACCTCGCCTTTTGGATTTGAATCAGCGGCTAGTGGAGACTGATACAGGAACTCAGGATTCTAATGAAGCAGATGGAGAAGTTGAAGAGACTGAAGTAACAATGGCAGTCGATAGTGCAGCGTTAGTTTCTGAGCTGAAAGTTCATCTGGGTTCTCTCTCTGATAATTTGAGTATGATACCTTTGGGTGAAGTTGATGATGAGGATTTCAATTGGTTGGATACTTTCTTTGGTCCTTGTAGACCATTTTATGACGCACAAATAATTTCTCATCATTATGAGGCTTGTGACTCTGATTTTATTGTAAGCAGCGACTTGGGGAATCTTGCAAGCATTGGATTTGAGGAATTGTTTCGCTAGGCTGCATGGTATCAAGTAAAGTTGTTTAAGCTGATAATGATGGAATGAAAGAGGATCAAATGGAATTATGCAAGTTATCCAGTAGTGTATGGTAACAATATCTTGTGACTAATGTCATTACGCTTTTGTCAGAGGAAGGCAGATGGGTCACTCTTGGGTTTTGCGATTATTGTTCAGCTGAATGGTATTGGTAGGTTGTGACTGGAGATTGATCCTTGTCGGAGTAATCCATTGAGATTGTGTGGGCCTTTTATATTTATAATATGGCTTATAGTCAGAGTTTGAAAGACAAGCAGCCACTATTTATCTAATTTTGTTGCTGGATGTTCACAATTTGTGGATGCTACTTTTCAGGAAGTGGTAAAATTATTACCGTTCATCACCATCATAAACTCTAGTTGATCTATCCCAGTTGTATTAACTTTACCTCTTTCAAGAATGATGAATTGTAACATATTCAAGGAAAATAGTGGTCGTTTTCATAGGCTTGTTTTTAAATGGGCCAAGCAGCAATGTTTAAATTGCTGGCAATAACACTTGATTATGCCTTCGATGAGAATGATAAATTGTAACATATCGTTAGGTTGTAGCCCTTTAAATTTGTTTCAGTGGGCTAAGAAGCAATCCCTGAATTACCTGCAACAACATATGATTTTTTTGGGGAATGAAAGCAATTTTTTTATCATCCATATATTTTATCTATTTCTAGGTTCATGTGTAATGTGAATCCTTATTCAATATGAAGCAAGGAGCCTAAGTTCCTTAACAGTTTCTGAGATTAAAAGAAAACTGCTTTCTTAAGTTTTTGTTATCTTATACTATTGTTGTAAGTCTGTTGAAAAAATATGCTGTGTTGGGTTTTAATTGTATACTGGTTGGTTATGAAGTAACTTAAAGGTCAGCGACCTTGTAAGCTAAACTTAGTTTCCATATATAATTGTCTTAATCAGTGCATTTGAAAAAGTGTTCATATTATTTTCAACCAACAGAAGAGTTACTCTCAAAGCTAATGTTAATACCAACGATGCCCTTTAATATGTGTGCCATTAACTCCATTTCAAGCTGTGCTTGAGCTAGGATGCAGAATTTTCTTTATAAGAATATTTCAATGTGGATTCTCTATTAATTGAAAAATGAATTAAAAAATTATCGTAACATCTTCATTACAGAAATCCTTTGGGAAAGAAAAATACAAGGTAAATTATATATTAATGTCCAGAGATAAAGCAGTTGTTGGAACAGGAAAGCACAGAAGGTTTGAACGGATAATCAATACTCTAGAAAAGAAAATGAAAAAATTTACCGTATGCTGAAAATAACAATAAAATAAATTTAAAATTTAAATTATAGCAGCAATGTAATTTTAATCCATAAGATCCAAAAATGGCAACACTAATTAAGAGTGAGTTCCTTAAAATTAAGGCTCTCAGTTGGAAACATGATGGTTATCTGAGCTTCAACGAAGGGTTACAATGGTCTTGTTTTTGCCTTTCGTAGAATAGATTATGAGGGTTTTGCCGGAGATGAAGTATAAACTAAGGGATAAAAGCATGATGTACATAACAAAAAAAAATCTAAGGATGAAAGCATGATGTACCTACAAGAAAATCCTAGACTGATATTAAGAAAGCATGTGGTTTACCATAAAAAAAAATTATCCATTGAGTGAGCACACATAATTAAAAACTATTTTATTTCTATAATAATAATAATTTATTATATTTAATTTTCTACAGAAATATAATAATAATAATTTATTATATTTAATTATCCAACCTATATATAGGTTAGTAAGATTTAATGTTCCAACTAAATTTTTATTTGTAAGGAGAAGCTAATATGGAGAAAAGGAACTTTTGAGAGGGACTCTAAGAATTTCAATATTGGAGGTGATAGGGTTAGGATCTAACTAACGTCTTATTATGGCATTAAGGATAAATCTACCACTTGGCATATCCTTAGGAACGGTGGTTTGGTAAATTTTATGGAGAGGATAAGGAAGGGGTCATGACCTTGCTCATGGAATTTTCAAATGATTGGAAAGTAAGGAGGGTGGTGCTAAGAGGGTTGCATTTTGAAGTTTCCAAAGAAAGCATTTCTCATGTCATTAGAATGTTGGTGTATGGGTTCAAAGACAAATAAGGGTATTTTAAAGAGAAATGAATTTTATCTAGGTTGGTTTTTTTAGGGATTCTTGAAAGGTTTAAGTGTGTCTTGCTATCACTTGTTTCTTTTAAATAACTTTAGGTATAAAAAGTTGGTTAACATTCTATTCTTTTTGGAAGTGCTTTTTGAGTTCTTCGTTATAGATGTCCATTTTAGGAGGGTTAATTCCCTTATCCACCAACTCCTTATCCTTCTATTGCTACAACATGTTTGGGCTTACAAGCCTTTTGATTCCTTGAACTTTTTTAAGGGTGACGAGTACCTCTCTTCTAGGAAGGTAGCGAGGTAGTTTGTTGGTAGTGAGGGATAAGCTTAAAGATAAAGATGGAAACCATGTCAAGCTATGATATTTGGATTCTAACAAAGCCATTTACGTGTTGGGTGAAATCAAGTGTGTTAAAATTGATAAATTTGTATGCAAATTTGTGTTGGATATAGAAATTGAAAATTTTTTGGTACAAAACTATAGGCCATACAAATAATGTTATTTGTTGATATTTATTTGTATTTTATTTTGGTGAAGTTTTCTTTTGATTTTGTTATTGGATTATCAAATTCGTGTGCATAATTTGTGTGGAATATTGATGAATCTTTGTGGGTATTTTGGTTTATGTTGAAAGTAAATTGATGAGGATTTTAGCATGATATTGTGCTTAATAATTGCTGTATTTTATTTTATTATAATCTTTTTGACAAACATTTCTTTTTGGGACATCACACTATTCCTATTCATCTTCACTTCCTAAGCTTCGATACCTTACACTTTAAAAAGTTTTGAAAGTCTCCTAGAGTCAAGACTTTTGACCTTTCATTAATTGGGTACCTCATTTATATTAACACAAAGAGATCAAAATCCCATCTATTGTTCTAACTAATCTTGTAGAGTCAAACATTCGACTATTCCTTAGCTTGGTACCAAGTTAAGCCCATCCTAATTCCCCATCACTTTAATCCCTTATGCTCCAAAATATTTCTAAGTCTTTTAGAGTCAAAACTTTGTAGCCTTTCCTTCATTAAGGACCTTGTTTCCACCAACCTCAAAAGCTTGAAAGTCACTTGTTTGTTCTAAATAACTTTGTAGATTTAGACTTCTGGCCATTTCTTAACTTGGTACTATGTTAAGCCTTGACATGACCCCTCGACATCCTGATGCATTATTCCTATTAGAGTTACCCTTTTGACCTTTCAGATCTCACATCTCCTATAGCATGGTTTCCCTATTAGCCCCGATTCCTTGATTCTTCATCTCTATGAGTAATTCTCGATCCCCAAAGTTTGAAACTCATACCATTTTTTAGTTCCATTTTTTTTTTATCTCCAACCTATCCTCTTGGACAACTAAAAAATGACATTAATAGCCTAATTTGACCCGACATCTACCAAATCACATTTGATGGTGCCAAAAAATCATTCTTTATAGAGGTTGGAACAATTCCAAAGATGAAAAGTAGTGCTTAGCCATGCCATAATTTATTAAACTGGTGGAGGTAATTAGGCTTGAGAATTCATATATTTTTCGTAGGACATCATTTGTACGAGATTTCACAAATCTTTCCTCAAGGAACACATTGCCGTGATGGTTTTTATATGGCAAGTGAAGATTCAAAGAGGAGAAAGAGGAATTAAATCATGCGCGAGTTAATGCAACCAATAGGGGTTTGGAACTCAATCCATTCACACTGTGTTTTCAATGATTCAATAAAATATTTATAGATTCATTATGGACATACACACTCAAAACACCTTTGTAATCATTACACAAAGTGACAAAGATCAAAACGATGAATCCTTGCTTATTAAAACTACCCTAAAAATCCTAATAGTGATGTTCTCACCTACAAACATTAACTGCGATGATGATGATGAGTATGACCTAAGTGATCTCTATAACACTCCAATTCCATGTTTCTATGACTTATCCCACTTTCCAAAGTCAGAGATCAATGTATTTGTATGTTTTTTTAATATGTACTAGTTCTAATACAACAAGAAAGACATAAGGGAAAATTTATTTATAATATTTTTCTCTTTCTCAAATTGTAAAACTTGCTTAAGCCTTGAAATTAATAAAGTTATTTCTTTTCACCTTTTGTGGATCTTATGCTTCCGTTACCACATGGTTTAAGTGTTCTTACCTTCATGTAGGAGTGATTTTTTTTGCTATTTTGAGGAAATATATGTTGTGCACGTCTTATTTACAAGAACTATCTATGTATTATAATCTTTAGGCTTGTTTTGAGATCTATTTTGGTTATCTCTTTTCCTCTTGGTGATTGTTAAATCCCTTACCTTCATACATTCTTGTAGGATATGGTAAAATATAGAGATTTGCGAGTTAACAATATTTCATAGGTTTTATGTGTTGTTTTCTATATTAAAGTCAACAAAACAAGGGTGTTGACCTTGTATACAAATAACCCATAGGTAGCATAAAAGAAAGGCAACAAATCAAGTGGGTTGACCCTTTACAAGCTTAGATCCCAACTCAAGAGTGGGAAGAATCACCCACAACTTGACTTGAAAGAGTTTTGGGGGAGGGAAGAATTACCTTTTCGTTAAGGACAAACACCAATCTAGACAATACTACTATTAGGAACATTATTACCGGTGGGATCAAGGGGGGGAATCCCCTTAGAGTGTCTGTTAGCACCTAAAGTACATTGTTGCTATAGAATAGGGGCAAACTGTTGCTATAGAACAAGAGCAACAAAAGTAAAAATCTTAGGTCTAGAGAAGGCCACATCAATTGGAGTAAGATTGAGGAGGGTAGCAGAGGCCACATCAGCAGTAAGAGGCACAACCTCATCTCGAGAGGAGTAATCATTAGCATGCGAAGAGTCATCAGAATTGGAAGCATCGACAGTCAAATGATCAACATTCACATCTTTCCACTAAGTAGCAGTACCTTTACAACGTGAAGAACAATTCGTAGCTAAGTGACCAGTTGAGAAGCATCTACGACAATGAAAGGGGAGGCCCTCATAATCTAGTGACTGAACGAAAGAAAAATAAATAAACTTAATAAATGATATGATATGAAAATGGAGCATAAAGTTGGGGATTATGGAAACATAAAAAATAAATAAAATATTGGATTAATGGAACATAAATGCCTCTCATATCCCATTCATGGCTAATATTAGACAAGTACATCGAGATGAAGTGAACATGGTCTTCATATATTTGTGGGGCACCTCCAAATACTTCATTTTATCATAATAATTCTAGATAGGATCAAGATTTGAAGACTATTCATAGATTTATGGATTCAAATTGAGTCGGAGATTTTAATAGCAAGAAATACACTAGTGGATATCTTTTCACTATGTTTGGTGATGCAATAAATTGGATGAGTAAGCATCAAGTTGTGGTTTCTCTATCCACTACAAAATCAAAATACATGACAAATAATCATTCTTGTAAATCAACTATCTATATAGAATACTTGTTTTAAGATGTGGAACTAAGTACAAGAGCTATTATAGTTCCATTTGATAATTGAAGTGATACATGTTTAGCAAAAAACTTGACTTTTCGGAGTTCACCCCACAATGCAATGGTGGTTGTGACACCATGTTGATATGGTCGTTTGCTATTTGAATCCTCTCTGTCCTGGATGGAATAGTGGATGACAGGTTAAGGTAGGTCTGTGTATAGGAGAAGGACTAAAAAAGGTGGCATTGACAAATAGAAGCCGGTGTGGTCAGGATGCACGAAGGGGGTGTTAAGACCCTAATCATTGCGGACGTGGGTTGGTGACCACATGTCAGTCGACGTTAGAACACATAGGATGGCAGTGCACTATTGGCATATGATGAAGCGATGACAAAGTATGTTGTCATTGATGTCAATAAGTGTAGGTGAACCTGTATGAAGATTGAAAGATGTTGTCATTGATGTTCAAATAGGAGAACCGGTATGAAGGGATGAAGTGGACCGGTATCAGGGTTTCACTAAGTGTGACTATCGGTTGGTAGTCTCAGCTCTAGGGTTTCCGGTTTGGCAATCTAGCTTGTGCAATGCAACCGATGACATTTTGTGATGAGTTAGCGAAGAGATAACGATGTGATCGAGATGCCACATCAGTTTTGTGCACGTGAAGGATTTCCTTGAGGATCTTGCATGTGAAGATCGATTGCATTAAATGTCTACCTCGGGAATGAACATTCTTCTTAGCGGTATGTGAAGAGAGTGTGATGGGTTACTGATTTCCATATGCGGTGAAGAATGGACGATGCAGAATGACTTGTGATGTGTTTGAGATTGTTTTATTCTATGCAAAAGTGTTTGAACGGTCAGGATTGGACCGCTTGTAATTGTAAACCTAAAATGTTTAGGGTTTAGGGTTTATGCTACCGACCTAATTGTTGTCTATAAGGTCGATGAGTTTTGATATTGTAAGTGTTGGCAAATGTTGTGTTTGTATCCGAGTGATGAGATACTTGCTAGACCAGTGACTGGAAAACGGCATAGTGTGATTGCAGAGTAGAGGAGCTGAAAAGGATCCGCCTTAGCATGTAGTGCTGTTATGAGATCAGAGCTTTACCTGTTGTCTTCTAACCATTTCAACAGTAGGAAAATCCCTTTACCGGGTAGCTTTAACAAGCTTATTGCAAATCCTCTAACCAGGTGACTCAAGATCATTAAGTTCTTCAAATCCTCTAGCGAGGTAACCTTTAACAGGGTATATAGCCATCTCTTAACCGAGTGATGTTTAACAAGATCGGTTCCTAACATAACCTTATTGTAAAGTCTTTAACCGGACTAGGCTCCTAATAGAGCAAGCTTCAAAAGAATTCAAAAACAAGCTTGTGGGTATTCATCCCCACCGTGGTTTTTTCCATTTGGGTTTCCAAGTGAAAAATCTGTGTGTCATAAGTTATGCATTTTTCATGTGATGATTAAGCAATCTTTGTTTAGGTGAATATGCATGCAAAGCTAATGGTTATGGTATTACTGATACAACACATGCATGAGTATATTGGTGAAGTAGTTATCAAGTTGAATGTTATTTGGAGTATTTAGTTTTACTGGTTTAGCTGTCTGAAGTCTTACTGTGTTTAACCGGTATTGCCATGGTTAAGTTCAGTGATGAAGACAAGCGGTTAGCATTGTTTTAACTTGATATGTTGTAGAGAAGTTTTTGTATGTACTGATTCAGCCCCCCCTCTCAGTACCGATTAGGGTATTTGTTGTTCATCATTATTCATCAGTGCACAACCACAGAGAGATAGAGCAAGCATAGGGATAAGGAAATGGTGTTGTGGAGAGATAAGAAGAGAGAAGTGGAGAGATAAGGAGAGCCACAAAGAGGAGGCATATGGAGTGGTAAGTAGTATGAACAACACAAGAAAAACTCAACAATAATCAAATCTAGGAGGTGTTAATGCCTTAGAAAATTTGTATCCATGGGGATGGGGTCCCCCAATGTGACTCCATTGGTTCAAAGCTTCAGTCAAAAGTGATAAGGAACCATTAACCGATCAAATAAAAAAAAAATTGACTTTTCATGTAAGGATGAAGCATATTGATGTCCAATGTCATTTTAGAGGATGAAAAGGTTATGTTGGAGAAAGTTATCATTTCAAAAAATATTTTAGATGCATTGATAAAGCCTAAATGAACACCAAAAATTTCAAGTAGTGTTATAAGTCTATGGGCTAGGCCTCTTAGCCCCTAACAATTAATTGATGGTGTCAATACTCCCTTTTCTCTTGCAAGATGCTTGGAAAGTAATATAATGTTAGGATAGGTGTGTCAACCTTCTCCTAATGTTCAAAATGTAAAAAATACAATGCTTATGGTATAGAACAAATAAAATTCAATTATTCAAGACTAAAAAATAATCCAAGGTTGTTCAACATTGCTTCCAAATATGGATAGCATGCAAATCTTTTTAGTCTCCCCAATTTAAGAAAAGGAGGGGTCAACAAACTTCTCAAATCAAATGTTATGGCCTTTAAAAGTTGGGTCTCCCAGATTGGAAATGTAAAAACATCCATGACACATAAAAGAATTGTAATATAGAGTTACTTATGCTGACCAACTTATGATTGATGTATGTTATGATGGGAGAGGTCGTTGATGTCACAACTCACATCATTTAATTTCTCATTATCGAACCAAGTGTGTCTTAGTGCTATATGTGATAAGGGTGAGATTAAGTTGAGGGGTTGTGCATTGAGAACAATGACTTATGTTTCATTCATGCTCCATCAGGAGCTTTCAAGATCACTTCCTAGGAACTGAATCCTATGTTAACGACACTTCTCTCTCCTAACAGAATCAAAACTTAAGATGCTAAATCTATTCTAAGAAAGACTCTGATTCTTCTAGTGCAATATAAACAAAAAATGATTAGAACTAATTCATGAAATCATCTAGCTAAGACTAAAATCATATTTAAACTACAACACAAATTCAAATTCTATTCTATTTGCCGAGAAATGAAATCTATTCTACGCTTGCAAAAAATCAGAATTCTATTCTACAGAACATTTAAAGTAAACTAAATTCCATGAACAAGTTTAACAAAGCTTATGTCTAATCACTACTATAATCACAATTTTCATATATCTTAATAAAATAAAAAACTAAAATGCAACAACTAATTAAACATTAATCTGAACCTATGTGAACAAATTGATCTATCTCAGAAAGCTACTTAAACATCTATGAATAAAAGTTACATATTGCAATTGATTTTTAGCTTTTGAAATGAACATGAACATATAGAAAATAATGTAACTAAAACAATCATGCAATATCTAAATAAAAACAAAGAACCGGCTTAGGATCACCTCCCTTTGGTTGACCAGGCCCTGATCTTCCTCTGGTGAGAGCCGCGATCATCGAGATTTCAAATCAACTTCAAATTTGCATTGCAATTGGCTTCTAGAAGGAAGTAAAACAAGTTTCTGGAAATTACAAAGAAATAAGAGTCGGAAACTGATGACTAATTTTCAGACTAACTTTCTGATGAAAGCCATGGGATATATATACACATATCCTTATTCAAATTCAAATGCAGTGTTACCCGCCTAGATGAGTAACAACTACTAACTTAAACTACAAAAGACTCGATGTCTTTATTATAATGAATTTACTGCTACAGATGAAATTAAACGTTTCATAAATAGCTAATGAAAGAAGACTTGGAGGGAATAGATGTATCATCCAGCTGGAGTAATCAGAAGAGTGACCAAGCATTCCACAGTGCTGGATAAGAAGTTTATAACTCCATGTCTTGAAATAAATTTCAAACACATCTGAAAACATACCAAGGAAAGATAAAACAAGATATAACAACAAAAATCTTGAATATCGGTTGTTTCTTCATTGATCAATCATAAAAGTAATACATTTAGCACAAAATACTATTTCTAATATATATTCTCTAATTAGAAAAGTATAAAAACAAAAGAAATAAACATGCATGCATATAGTTTTATGCCAGACACATTAATTAACAAAATACACAGAGTTTTTAAGCATAAATTATGATTAAAAATATCATTTTTAGGTGTTCATCATCCTCTCCCTCCTTCTATTAACTATGTCCTAATGATGGTGGGTTTGGCAGGCCTCTGTTCATAGATTCAATCTAGAGGACGAGATCAAGATGCTGAAAATTGTATTTATGATAAAATCTGGGGGGAACATATCCATTATATTCTTCCACTCTTTATGTCCAGTTTCTTAAAATTTCTCCTACAAAACTGGGAGGTGCATTTAACCTTGGCAACGACAATAAGATCAGCAATAAGATCAATGGTGGTTTGAATCTCATACCCATCCAATTTGCTTGCTGCTCTTCTATCATTGCAATCACTGATCTTACCCTAGTCAAGCTCCAGGTGATATTGTGAGGAGAAATAGCTTCTCTCATTCTTAACCGGACTAGTATGGTATTAAACCTTGCCCTGGATGCTTGTAGAGATCGGTGAGGAAGTTGATTATGCACATCCTTGAAAGCTTGGATGCTTGCTGCAAGATTAATCTTGTAAATTGGTTTTACTTTATTGAGCTGTGAAATGGAAGTAAACTTATTCCTGAATGCCAAAGACCTTGGTGTCTCATTTTTCATGGGGAGGCCTAATTTACTTTGTGCTTCTCTATACTAGTTTAGCCTATTTTCCCATTCAATCTGATTTTGTAACAAAGACAAATGCTTTGATTTGTACTTCAGGTCAATAAAGATATTAAGAAAAGATTGAGAAAAATGGCCCATAAGAAATCCATGTGAATAGTATTCACACATATGATTTTGGAATTTAAGGTCACTTTTATAGAAATCTTCAAGAAAGTCATCATCATCTTCATAATCAATTTTTTTTTTCCAAGAACCAATTGATTAATTTTTCACTGTAAAAATATTTCTCTTAAAAACTAAGTATAAAATCCAGAGGATTTTCTCATAGCCAAAAGTGTTGAAGATAATTCTACTACTTGCTCTAATTATTGATTGGCATCATTTTTCTATTTCTTTAATTCTTCAAGCTGCCCTGTCAAATTTTTTTGTTTGTATTTCATGACAGTCAAAGAAAGATACCTAGGAGTAGCAAATGAAGTCGAAGCTTCATGGTCATGAGGTTGAACTATTTGGATTTTCAATTGACTTTCTTTTTGTTCTACTTCCTCTTTCAATTTTTTTATTTCCTCAACATTACCTAATGCTTTAGCATTAGCTTGCCGAAGTGCCTCCTTTATTTCCATCTTTTGTTTCTTTAAATCAATTTTTTTTTCAATTGCCTCTTTCTTAAATTTCTCTGTTTGCTGAGCATCTTTTTGCAACTCTTCATCCTTTTTAGACTTTCCTCAAGTAGTCACATTTTCCTTTTGGCCTCATTAAGCTCAACCTCTATTCTGGACAATGCCATAACCCTCATTAATTCTTTTTCTTGTTCAATCCTTCTCCTATCTGGTTTTTTTTTAGATTTCCTCTTCAACCACCACTTTCTTTCCCTCTCTTCAGGCAAATGTTAGAGGAGGTGAATGTGGTAGAGGATGATTATGAGGGGGTAAAGGTACAGGTTGGTCTTAACTAACTTGAAATTATTCATAAGCTTCAACCTCCTCCGTGCTATTTTCTGATTAAGAATAAGACTGTGACAGTTGTTGTGTTCTAGGCTTATCAGGCGAGCTTTCATCATCATCAATAGTAATAAACTCAAGTTGTGCCTTTTTAGGAGGGTTTTTATTGGTTTGTTTAGCAGGTGTCGAAGCAGGAGCTTCTTGCTCAGGAGCAAGGGACGATACAATTTCTTGGGTAACTTTGCTAGTGTGCTGAGGGGCTTTCTCAAGAGCTGGTGAAGAAGGGACAATAGGGTTTGGAGAAGATGAAACATCATGAGTTGATGAAGGGGTATCATCAAGACTAGTTTTTTCTTCTATTTTCTCCTGAATTGCCCTTCTCAAAGAGAGACGAGTCACTCTAGTAGGATTGGCCAGTTCAATTTCTATTTTCCTCTTCTTTCTAGATGTTTCCCTTTTTTCTATTTTAATATTTTTCAGCATGGGTCCCTTTTTGGACTTTTTCTTCATAGGGTTAGAAAGAAATTCTAACCACCCTTCCTTCCAAGATTCCTTTTTCAAGAAATGATGTTTTATGATCAAATGAATCAAACTATGATACTGAATTGAACTACCCCTATCTTTTACCCTAGATATCATAAAAGAAATTTGGGAAAATAAGGAAGCTAGTAGATTAATATTAACTTCGAGATGGGTATTTCCATACCTCAAATGAGTAAATAATTGTATTCCCGGCCCCAGTGTGGTCCCATATTGGTCCTCACTGGTAAAAAAAAATCATCAACCACATTACAAATGTTTTCCAGGGCTCGTTCAGAGTTGCTCTACTCACACCCTTGGTATTTCCTTTATGAACTTGCAACTCAAGTTGTCCTTCATTCCCTTCATGGAATTCATTTACCGGTTCTTTTAAATTAATATGACCTTTGTTTACTGGTTCTCCTTCTATTGGAATCCTACATAATTCACTAATAACCTAAGGGTTCACTTCAATCACTTCCCCTCTTACTCTAGTGAAATTCACATGAAAATTTCTTACAAATTCCTCCACTAAATCCAACTCATAACCCTCATACATGTGTATGCAATTTAACCAGCCTGTCTCTTCGAGTAGTCTTTCTGTTTGAGGGTCTAGATTGAAGTTTTCTAGCTCTGTTTTCCTTTTATTTCCCATTTTCTAACTCTGCAACTCAAAAATATTTCTGCAACTTGAATGTTCTCAATTTAGTCACAAAGAGAAATGGATATTTCTTCTTTTTTTAATAGGCGAAATTCTCCGCACAAATGATGATTTGTTACACATGTTTTTGCATTGATTATCTTGAATTGGACCGGATGATCTACATCCCATTTCTTTGTACTTCCTCTTTGATTCACTAAGTTGGCAACGGTCATGACATGTGTGCACTTTTTGAAGTAATCATTACTCCAATTTTGAATTGACAAATGACGTCATTCAAATATAAATCCTTATCTCTCCGCCATAATTAATTTAATGCTTAAAAACTTGTAATAATAATGTTAGAAAAATGAGTTGGCGAATATTTCTATACAAACAATGCCTACTAATTCTACTTTACACTTACTAAATTAGAAAATAATATTTATTTGCAATAAATGTATACCTCTTCATTTAATGCATATTTTGTTAGGAGCTATCATGCAACACTGACCAACTCACAAAAAGTAACAAGTGTATCGATCAAGAGTTGTCATGCAATATTTACTCTTTTGCCTTAGAAGACAAACTGGCTTATTGATTAGGAGCCACCCAAAGCTTATGAATCAACTCAAATGGTAATGAATCATTTGAGTAAATCAGGAGATACTCGGGAATCACTCTACATGAACTAAACGATGCATGAAATGATCTGGAGTTTGTCTTCTTGAAAGGGAGAGATTCATTTTCTCTGGAAAAAGAGCAATCATGAGCATTCCAAAGATATTATTTCTTACTGCTACTTGCAAAAGACTTATTTGATAATTTGAGAACCATTAGGAGTCATTGGGAGGAAATTGAAGTTGATTCGAGAAAAGTTGTCATTTTTTATTTTCAATTGACCCTTGGGGTAGACTACCTTTTCTGGTTTTCAACCATCCCCAAATTTTTTTTTTGGAGGTAAACTGCCATTTTTGGTTTTTGATTCACCTCCTTTATTTTTGTCTTCTTGTTAGATTTATTTATAATTGAGTTCCATCAAGGAAGTAATATCTTCCATGATGAAATGTTCAACTTTGGACTGTAATTTTGAAAGAAACTCTTCTCTAGATGCTAGTTTGTGATATAATTTTAATCCATGACCATTGACCAACATAGTTCCTCTTTCTCCATCTATTGGTGTCAACTGCACAACTCCATTATCAAAATCTTGATCAATCGTATAAGGTCCTAACCATCTTGTGTGAAACTTCCCCTTGAATTCTTGAAATCGGGAGTCAAACAATAATACCCAATCTCCTTTTCTGAGTTGTCTACTAACAATATGTTTATCATGCCATGCTTTCCTCTATTTTTGAATCATTTTAGTATGTTGTAAAGCTTCCATTCTTATTTCATCCAACCAGTTCAACTGCAAAACTCTGATCCTTTCTGCTTCTGATAAGTTAATACCAACCTCCAATGTTATCCTTAATGTTTTCAATTCAAACTCTATATGCATAATTAGAGTTTTTCCAAATACCAACTCATATGGAGAAAATCCTGTAGTAGTATTCCATGTTGTATTGTAGGCCCATATTACTTCATCCAATCTTTCTGACCAATCTGTCTTCCTCAATGAAATAGTCTTTGCCAAGATATTTTCCAATTCCTTGTTGGTGACTTCTACTTGTCTATTTGCCTGAGGATGATATGGTGCTGGCTTCTTGTGTGTCATCTTGTACCTATGCATAAAAGATTCAATCATAGCATATATAAACTGAGGTCCTTGATCATAAACTATTTCTCTTGGTGTAGTGAATCTCTAAAGAATATGTTTATATAGAAAATCATCTACCTTGTCTTCCCTTGTTGCTGGTAATGCCTTCATTTTTGCCCATTTTATGACATAATCTATACATAACAGAATATAGTGATGTCCTTTTGAAGGTGGATCGACAAGTCCCACAAAATCAATTCCCCACTTTTCAAACGGTTTAAGAGAAATCCAAGGTTGTAGCAACATCTCCATTGTTGGTGTAGGTCGTCCCATGTGCTGACATTCATCACAATGTTTCACATAAAATGAAACATCCTTTGACATGGTAGGCCAAAATGAGCCTACTCCCAAGATCTTGTGAACTATTTTGACCACAAAATAGTGCCCTCCTTCTGGTTCATTATGACATATATGTATAATGTCATAAACATCTATTTCTTGCATACACCTACGAAGAACATGATTGAGACACATCTTAAATAAAAGACCATCTATCCATTTAAACCTAAAAATCTCATGAATTAGTATTTTCCTTTGTTTAGGGTTGAAATGACTAGGCCCTATTACAAGATAATTAGCAATATCATCAACCCATGGAGACTAAATGGATATAACAAACAAATGTTCATATGGAAATGTGTTATCCATTGGTTGATTATCACCTTGCAAAACCATTCTTGAAAGAAAGTCAACAATGAGATTATCTTTACTTGGTTTATCCACAATCGTGATGTCAAATTCTTGTAATAGTAACAACCATCTTATAATTCGACCACCTACAACAACTTTGTTCATTAAATACCCGATGGCTGCATGGTTAGTATGAACAAAATTTTTATAACTAGTAATATAATGTCTAAATTTATTAATTGCATAAACTACAACTAAGAATTCCTTCTCAATTGTTGTATAGTTCCTTTATGTGGGGCTCAATTTTTTGTTGACATAATAAATAGCATGTATTGCTCCATTTTCATCTTTTTGTCCCAAAACTGCTTCAATGGCTAAGTTGGAGGAATTTTCATGTATGTGAAATGGTTCTCCCCAAACATGTCCCTTAATGATAGGAGAGGTAGTTAAGGCATGTTTATAGCTTCAAAAGATTTCTGGCAATCATCTGTCCATAAGAATTCTATATCCTTTTTGAGCAATGTAAACAATGGTTTAGCAATTTTACTAAATCCTTCAATGAATCGTCTATAATACACTGCATGCCCTAGAAAGCTTCTGACATCAGTTTGAGTCTTTGGGGTTTCAATTTGTTGAATAATTTCCACTTTTTTTGGATCAACCTTTATTCCCTCTTTAGAAATATGATGTCCCAAAACAATTATTCATGTCATTATAAGGGAATATTTTTCATGATTCAATGACAATCTATGATCCTTACATCTCTGCAACACTTTATTCAAACATTCCAATGCTTCTTCAAATGTCCTCCCATGGACTGTGAAATCATCCATATACACCTCAACACATGAAGTAGTAAGATCTACGAAAATATCCAATACAACTCTTTGAAAAGTGGTTGGTGCATTACAAAGTCCAAATGGTAAAACCCTATATGCATAAGTTTCCCAAGGACATGTAAACATTGATTTATCTTGGTCCTGAGGAGCCACTTGTATCTAATTATAGCAACTAAAATTGTTGAGGAAAGAGAAATAACTACCACCAGCTAGGTTGTCAAGCACCTGAACATTCACCACTTGACACAACGATTTTGATGTGGAAACCCAAATGGGAAAAACCACGGTGGGGATGAATACCCACAAGTATTCTGAACTCTTCTGAAGTTCGCCCTATTAGGAGCCAAGCCTATTAAAGCTTTACAAAAATTCTTGTTAGGAATAGTTCTTGTTAGGGATCACCCGGTTAAGGGATTGACTATAATGCCCTATTAGAAGAAATACCTCGTTAGGAGTAACCTCGGTAGAGGATTTGAAATCCAAGCTAATGGATCACCTGGTTAGAGGATTTAGATAGCACTAAGCATGTTAGAGCTTACCCTATTAAGGGATTTGACTGTTGTAATTGTTAGAGAACAACATGAGTTTGTTGATCTGGTGAATAACACTACTCTGCTTGATCAGATTCTTTTCATGCTTCTATATGCCTTCACACATACTACAGATACACCTTCTAGTTCGGCAACCAACCACACTTACACTTAACCAAAATTGCCAACACTACAACAAAACAACTCATTGACCTTATAAGAAAAACAATAGGTCGGTAACACATCATAAACATAAGAACTCATAGAGATTACAAACAAATCGGTTCAAGTATGACCGTTGGATTATATAGCAATCGTTGCACATTATTCAAGACAACCTCGACCGCTCCTTGATCATCGCTTCATCAATTCTTGTAACTCATCACGCGGTTTCCACTTCATGCAATGTACTCGCTCATTCCCAAGAAAAAAACCATTATCTCTACGCACCAAAAACCATTTGAAACCCTTCACATAAAACATGCATATGTGGCATAAACATTATTGTTCATCATTTGATCATAAACCAATACAATCGATTCACCAAGCTCCATCGATTAGGGTTTAGCACATCAACATGTAGGGTTACCGGTTGATCTCATTGCTTCTCAAGTAATACCGGTTTCCTTCACTAGCTCACCTACCAGTTGCAAAACAACATCATAAAAACATCATTACCAGTTATAATTGACATCAATGACAACATAATAGTTCATCAATGCAATCTTCATGCAAATGCCAACAATCTCCCCCTTTGGCATTGATGGCAATACAAATATCAATACCCTTGATTGTGATGATTATGTATAGGAATCCTGGTTTACATTTTACCATGTTCTCTCCTTCAACCGAGTCTCCATGTCTTCAGCTGGTAACTGGCTATAGATCTTTTCTCTATCAATCATACAACTCTTCTCCTCCTTTGACAACAATGCCAAAGTAAAAGTAAAACATGCAGTGTCATACTTCACTTTTCTGCATCAACAATATGCAACTTGATGCTCTCCCTGTGGAATAACTCCACTCTACACCAATCCTGCTTCAAGATTCTTCGATTAGCTCCGGGACTGATGTATTCCACATCTGCTCAATTGACGTCATGTAGGGGCACAACCCCTAGCTGACCTCTAAGATACTCAAAAGTAGTCTTAGGCGGAGGTTTAGTCAAGATATCTACTAGCTGCTCCTTAGTAGGTACATGCTCCAATAACACATCTTTACTCTGCAGTTTCTCTCTCAAGAAATGATATTTCAACTCAATATGCTTGGTTATAGCATGCAACACCGAGTTCTTCAAAATATTTATTGCAATGGTGTTGTCACATAAAATCTTTCTGGATCTGTAATCTTCATCTTGAATCCTTCCAGAATGTGTTTCATCCAGATTGCCTGGGTACAATTCATATATGCTGCAACATATTTAGCTTCAGCAGTGGACTGTGATATACAACTCTGCTTCTTGCTGCTCCATGATACAAGTCTTCCTCCAAGAAAGAATGCACTATCAGTTGTTCTCTTCCTATCATCAACATTACCTGCCCAGTCTGCATCTATATAAACCTTCAAATCAAAGTTACCTGCATATGGATACCATAATCCATAGTCAATAGTACCTTTCAAATAACTGAATATCCTTTTAGTTGCTATCAAGTGTGTCTCCGTTGGATTCTTCTGAAATCTGGCAACTAAACCATCTGTATGAGCAATATCGGGTCTGCTGTGAACAACATAATGCGGTTTCCCTATCATTGATTTGTACTCATTTTCATCAACAGATGCGGCATCATCCTCCTTAGACAGTTTACATCCTATAACCATTGGTGTCCCAATTGGGTTACAATCACTCATTCCAAATTTCTTCAATACCTCTTTCACATACCTAGTCTGTGTGATAAAAATACCTCTCTTCATCTGCTAAATTTGCAATCCTATGAAGAATTTTATCTCTCCTGCTAGAGACGTTTCAAATTCACTTTTCATCTCATTTGCAAAGTCATCACTCATGTCACGATTGCCTCCAAATATGATATCATCTACAAACACTTCATTCACTAGTATCTTATCTCCTTCAGATTTGAGATATGTATTGTTGTCTTCACTGGTTCTTTGAAAACCTATCTTCATCAAGTGTGAATGTAGCCTTTCATACCATTCTCTTGGTGCTTGCTTCAAAGCATATAGCGCCTTGTGCAGTTTACACACTATATCCTTTGCATCAGTCAAAGCATAACCATCTGGCTGCTCAATATATACTTCTTCCAGTATTCCATTTAGAAATGATGACTTCACATCCATCTGATATACTTTGAATCCCTTATATGTTGCAAATGCAAGTAGAGTCCTAACACCTTCCAATCTAGCAACTGGTGCAAATGTCTCTTCGTAGTCTTCTCCTTCTTCCTATGCATAACCTTTGCATACCAATCTAGCTTTGTTTCTGACTACTACTCCATCTTCGTTCAGTTTATTCCTGAATACCCATTTAGTGCCTATCACATTTTTATTCACCGGTTTGGGTACTAGGGTCCATGTATTGTTCTTCTCAATCTGGTCAAGCTCTTCTTCCATAGCTTTAATCCAATGATCATCTCCAAATGCTTCCTTAACAGTTCTAGGCTCAATAGTGGAGATCATGCAAAGATTCTCTCTAATCCTTCTTCTGGTTAATACTCCAGCATCGTTATCTCCAATAATCTGGTCATGATTATGATTGAGTCTCACATACCTTGGAATAACATGATCATTATCTCCAGGTTCTTCTTCCTCACTATCATCATCTTCTTCTACAGAATCTACCTGTTCCGGTTGAATTGGTACTACAACATTCACTTCACCAGCTTCTGGTTTCACCGGTTCTGGTTCCAAAATTAGAATGTAAGGTTCATCTTCCTTTTTCTCCTCGTTGGTTTCTCCTTAAACTTTAGGATACTCATCCACTTGGACATCAACACTCTCAATGATTCTTTTTGTCCGGTTGTTGTAACATTTGTAGGCCTTACTCATGGTGGAGTAACCAATAAATATGCCTTCATCACTTTTAGACTCAAACTTACTAACATAGTCACCTCTCTTGATAAAACATTTACTGCCAAAAATCTTAAAATAACTAACATTAGGTGATCTACCATACCAATATTCATAAGGAGTTTTATCCTTACCTCTCTTTACCAATATCCGGTTCATAGTGTAGACAGTTGTGGTAACAACTTCTCTCCAGAAATTTTTTGCTACACCTCCTTGTATTAGCATCGTTCTAGCAGCTTCAACAACTGACCGATTGTTCCTCTCTACAATACCATTTTGTTGTGGTGTCCTCGGTGCAGAAAGTTTCTTCTTAATTCCATTGTCTTCATAATATCTAGTGAATTCCTCTGAAGTAAATTTACCACTTTGATGAGTCCTTGGACACTTTATCTTCTTACCACTTTCCTTTTCAGCTAAGGCCTTGAATGCCTTGAACTTACTAAAGGCTTCTTTTTTGTCCTTCAAGAACGTGACCCACATCATTCTTGAGCAATCATCTGTGAAGATCATAAAATATCTATCACCTTGAATACTTTTAGCCCTTATTGATCCACAAAGATTTGTATGAACCAAATCTAACAAATGTTCTGCTGAGAAGGATTTGCTCTTAAAAGTTGAGGATGTCATCTTACCTAACTGACATTCCTTGCACAAAGGGTTCATTGGTTTGTCCAACTGAGGCAAACCTCTTCCTGACTTGGACTTATTGACTTTTACAATGTTATCAAAATTTATATGACAAAATCTCCGATGCCAAAGCCAACTATCATCTACTTTAGCAATTAAACAGTTGTTGGATTTAGGATTTAGGTGAAACAGGTTACCTTTTGTCTGCTTGCCGGTTGCAATTAGTTCACCTTTTCTCCCAGAGACTTTGCACATTCTATTTTTAAATTCCAATGGATAACCTCTGTCATTGAGTTGAGCTACACTCAAAAGATTGTGCTTTAATCCTTCAACCTAGTAGACATCATCTACACTTCTCTTTCCATTAAGAGAAATGGTTCTCTTTTCTTTTACCATGCAAGGTGAGTCATTTCCAAATCTCACAACTCCTCCATCAAATTCCTTCAAAGGAAGAAATTTACTTCGATCATCAGGCATGTGGTGTGAACAACCATTATGTATGATCCAATCATCAGAACTATCCATGCGAGAAACTAATGCCTTCTGATAAGATGTCTCCTCTTTACTGGAAACAAAGACAATGTCTTCATTAGCATCTCCCTCAGATTCCTCATCAGTGATACCACCATCAACTGCAATGAGACAATCTCTTTTGCCTTTTCTTTTGTACTTCTTGTACTTCTCATGCTTATGCTTATTGTCACCATTAGGATAATTAGTTGCAATGTGTCCAATCTTGTTACATGCAAAACACTTCAAAGGTAATTTACCTCTCTACTTACTGGTACCTCTGGGCAACCGCTTGGCCAACAATGCTTCAAGCTCAATCAGACTGTCTTCATCATCGACTTCTCTGCTGGATCTAGACTCATAACAGTTACTAACATCTCTGCTTTTCCTCATAGGTGGATTAGAAACTGAAGCTCTAAATGCAGATTCAGATTTTTGAGCACCACCATCACAACCATTTAATTCAAATACAGTAAGTTTACCAATGATGGAGTCATGAGTTACCTTAGTTTTATCAATAGACTTTAGCTCCTGAATGGTTGCAACTTGGATAGCGTAGACTGGTAGAAGGGTTCTCAACACCTTACTAACCACTGTGGCATCCTCCACTTTACCACCAGCACTCTTGATCTCACCAACTATCTCCTTGATCCTCTGACCATACTGTTGAATATTCTCACCTTCAGCCATCTGCATGTCATCAAATTTATCTCTCAGACTCTCTTCTTTGGCAATCTTCACATGCTCATCACCGCTATAGATTTCTTCAAGTTTCTTCCACACATCATAAGAAGTCTCCAGACCATGGACATCAACATACTCTGAATCATAAAAATAATTGATAATGGCCTCTAATGCTTGATTATTTTCTTGTTGTTCTTTCTTTTGATCATCTGACATAGTCCCACTAGGTGCAACATATTGAGTAACAACATGTTCCCAGTATTGACTTCCTAGACTCTTGATATAGATTTTCATCCTATCACTCCATATTATGTAGTTTTCCCTATTAAACTTCGGACCTTCTTTCTTCATCTTGTTCTTCAAGATCTTTACCTCAAGCTGTTAGGCTTAGACACTAGAGGACTTGAAATGCTCTGATACCAATTGATGGTATGATGAATCAATAAGGATCCAGACAACTACTGAGAGGGGGGGGTGAACCAGTAGATGGAAAACTGACTATACTTTCACCAATCTCAAAAACAATCTCTCAAGTCAAATTCAGAACTAACTGGTTCAAACACTGAACTACAAATTGCAATATCATTGTCAAGTATACCGGTTGACTGTCATAACAAACTAACATTATAACAACTCTCAAACTCACAAAGCCTTTTAACAAAAATATTCAAATACTTTACTAACAATAGTAAAAGCACATTTCAGATTATTGTCGATCATCTTATCATATCTAAGTGGATTTAGCAGTTAAGAAAATTAACCATAGCAAACATAACCACAAAAACATTCACCACTTGACACAATGATTTTGACGTGGAAACCCAAATGGGAAAAACCATGATGGGGATGAATACCCACAAGTATTCTGAACTCTTCTGAAGTTCGCCCTGTTAGGAGCCAAGCCTGTTAAAGCTTTACAAAAAGTCTTGTTAGGGATCACCCGGTTAAGGGATTGACTATAATGTCCTATTAGAAGCAATACCTTGTTAGGAGTAACCTCAGTAGAGGATTTGAAATCCAAGCTAATGGATCACCTGGTTAGAGGATTTAGATAGCACTAAGCCTATTAGAGCTTACCCTGTTAAGGGATTTGACTGTTGTAATTGTTAGAGAAAAACAAGGGTTTGTTGATCTGGTGAATAGCACTACTTTGCTTGATCAGATCCTTTTCATGCTTCTATATGTCTTCACACATACTGTAGATACACTTTTTGGTTCGGCAACCAGCCACACTTACAGTTAACCAAAATTGCCAACACTACAACAAAACAACTCATCAACCTTATAAGCAAAACAATAGGTTGGTAACACATCATAAAACTAAGATCTCATAGAGATTACAAACAAATTGGTTCAATTATGACCGTTGAATTACATAGCAATCACTGTACATTATTCAAGACAACCTCGACCGCTCCTTGATCACTGCTTCATCGATTCCTGTAACTCATCACACGGTTTCCACTTCATGCAATGTACTCACTCATTCCCAAGATAAAACCGTTATCTCTACGCGCCAAAAAACCATTTGAAACTCTTCACATACAACATGCATATGTGGCATAATCATTACCGTTCATCATTTGATCATAAGAAAATACAACCGATTCACGAAGCTCCATCGGTTAGGGTCTAGCACATCAACAGGTAGGGTTACTGGTTGATCTCACTGCTTCTCAAGTAATATCGGTTTCCTTCACTAGCTCACCTACCGGTTGCAAAAAAACATCATTACCAGTTATAATTGACATCAATGACAACATAATAGTTCATCAATGTAATCTTCATGCAAATGCCAACATATTCACTTGCTCATTAGTAAAATTGGGTACAAAAATAAGAGGTGGAGGTTGTCCCCAAGGTCATTTTGGGCCTTGGTTCTGCCAAGGTTGAAATTGAGGTTGATTTTTTTATCACGGTGGTGGATTGGGCTACCACTGTGGTTGGTTCAATATAATTTGATAAATCCCAAAGAGGGTGAGACTCAACTACACAACTATGGATGAGAGTGACACATATTGATAGATTATGGCGTGTCTTTATAATAACCATGCATAAATAACATAAGAAATAATAATAATGTGTAGAAAAAAAAAACATATTAAAATAAAAATAAATAAAATTAAAAATTAAAAAAAATTAAACTACACCCACAAAAAGAATGTTTTTAAGCATATGGACTCATATTTGGATTTAGGTTTTGGATTTCTAACTAGGGATTCAAATGCCACATTTTGGGTGGTTTTATCATGTGGTTTTCTACTTAACAGTCGATAGTTTCATGTATTGTGTCCTATTTATTGGGTTCTTGAGGTGGAAGCTTTGATAATGAATTTTTTAGGTATTGCCATTATGCCCTAATCACTCCAACTCCATGGTTTGTGATGCTCTTGTAAAGGCTTAGACTTGACAAGTGCATTGTAACCTTTGATTACTAAATAAGAACCCACACAAGTCATCATGTTATTGCATTTTTTGTGTTTATTTCCTTGTAATTGTGTGATTAGTTTGATTTTTTGTAGGTATCTCCTCTCATATATTAGTGTAGGAAATATTGTCCGCACATCTACTTACTTTCACAACATGGAACATTTTTTTCTATTGGACTCATTGGATATAGTAGAGTAGCACAAGTTTAAAAGTTGAACCACAACCATTCTACACTAATAAAAATAGATTGGAGAGTGAATTACAAAGCTAAGGGAAACTGAAATAAAAAATGTTGCTCAATCGGACTGTAAAAGCAAATCAAAATTTGAAATAATCAACCTTTGAGATGTCAAGATATACTTGAATCTTATACATGTTGATAAATCCAATTATACTTCTTTCACATTGTTTACATTAATATTTAAATGAGGCAACACTTTAAACTATCAAGTTGAACTTGAATATCTCCACTCAAAAGTCTAAAGTGACAAAGTTTTTTTGTTTTTGTTTTTTCAAACAAATGGTCTTGAGAGTTGGTACATAAATCCAAAAGAGGGTGAGACTCAACTACCCAACTATGGATGATAGTGACACATATTGATAGATTATGTAATGTGTAATTGTAATAACCACACCTAAATAACATAAGAAATATAAATAATATGTGTAGGAAAAAGAAAATAACTATTAACATAAAAATAAATAAAATTAAAAATTAAAAAAAAACCTACACTCATAGAATATTTTTTAGCAATATGGAGTCATCTTTGGTTAGGTTTTGGATTTCTAACTAGGGATTCATATGTCACATTTTGGGTGGTTTTATCATATGGTTTTCTAGTTACCATTCGGTGGTTTCATGTATTAATATGTCCTATTTATTGGGTTCTTGAGATGGAAGCTTTAATAATGAGTTTTGCAAGTATTGTCATTATGCCCTAATCACTCCAACTCCACAATTTGTGATACTCTTGTAAAGGCTTAGACTTTGCAAGTGCATTGTAAACCTTGATTACTAAATAATTTCCCCACACAAGTCATCATGTTATTGCATTGTTATTGAGTTTATTTCCCTGTAATTATCTGATTAGATTAATGTTTTGTTGGTATCTCCTCTCATATATTAATGTAGGAAATATAGTCCGCACATCTACTTAATTTCACAATATGGAACATCTTTTTCTATTGGACACATTGGATATAGTAGAGTAGCACAAGTTTAAAAGTTGAACCTTAACCATTCTACACCAACAACAATAGATTGGAGAGTGAATTACAAATCTAAGGGACACTGCAACAAAAAAAATGTTGCTCAATTGGACTGTGAAAGCAAATCAGAATTTGAAATAATCAACCTTTGAGATGTTAAAATATACTTGAATCTTATACATGTTGGTAAATTCAATTATACTTCTTTCACATTGTTAACTTTGATCTTTAAATGAGGTGACATTTCAAATTATCAAGTTGAACTTGAATATATCCTCCACTCCAAAGTCTAAAGAAACTAAGAATTTTTTTTTAACAAACAAATGGTCATGAGAGCTACTACATAAATCAAAAAGAGGGTGAGACTCAACTACCCAACTATGGATGAGAGTGACACATATCGATAGATTATGTTATGTGTCTTTATAATAACCATGCCTAAAAAACATAAGAAACATTAATAACATGTGTAGGAAAAAGAGAATAAGTATTAACATAAAAATAAATTTAAAATTTAAAATTAAAAAAACAAACTACATCACAAAAATAATGTTTTTTAGCATACGTAATCATCTTTGGATTTCTAACTAGGGATTCAGATGCCACATTTTGGGTGGCTTTATCATGTGGTTTTCTAATTACCATTTGGTTGTTTCATGTATTGTGTCCTATTTATTGGGTTCTTGAGATGGAAGCTTTGATAATGAGTTTTGTAGGTATTGCCATTATGCCCTAATCACTCCAACTCCATGGTTTGTGACTCTTGTAAAGGTTTAGACCTTACAACTACATTGTAACCTTTGATTTAAATAATTTCCCCACACAAGTCATCATGTTATTGTATTGTTTTGTGTTTATTTCCTTGTAATATGTGATTAGTTTAATTTTTTTTAGGTATCTCCTCTCATATATTAGTGTAGGAAATATAGTCTGCACATCTACTTACTTTCACAATATGGGACATCTTTTTCTATTGGACACATTGGATATAGTAGAGAGGAGCACAAGTTTCAAAGTTGAACCTTAACCATTCTACACCAACAACAATAGATTGGAGTGTGAATTAAAAAGCTAAGGGAAACTGAAATAAAAAATATTGCCCAATTGGACTGTGAAAGCAAATCAAAATTTGAAATAATCAACCTTTGAGATATTAAAATATACTTGAATCTTATACATGTTGGGAAATCCATTTATAATTCTTTGAAATTGTTTACATTGATCTTTAAATGAGGTGACACTTCAAACTATCAAGTTGAACATTAATATCTCCTCCACTCCAAATTCTAAAGAGACTACTTTAAAAAATAAATAAAATAACAAACAAATGGTCATGAGAGCTGGTACATAAATCCAAAAGAGGGTGAGACTCAACTACCCAACAATGGATGAGAGTGACACATATTGATATATAATGTTATGTGTCTTTACAATAACCATGCATAAATAACATAAGAAATTTTAATATGTGTAGGGAAAAGAAAATAAATATTAACATAAAAATAAATAAAATTAAAAATTAAAAAACAATCTATACTCAAAAAAAGAATGTTTTTTAGCATATAGACTCATCTTTGGATTTAGGTTTTGGATTTCTAACTAGGGATTCAAATGCCACATTTTGGGTGGTTGTATCACGTGGTTTTCTAATTACCATTTGGTTCTTTCATGTATTGTGCCCTATTTATTGGGTTCTTGAGATGGAAGATTTGATAATGAGTTTTGTAGGTATTGTCATTATACCCTTATCACTCCAACTCCATGGTTTATGATACTCTTGTAAATGCTTGGAGTTTACAAGTAAATTGTAACCTTTGATTACTATTTTTTTGTTTTGTTTTTTGTTTAACAAACAAATGGTCATGAGAGCTGGTACATAAATCCAAAAGAGGGTGGCACTCAACTACCCAACTATGGATGAGAGTGACATATATTGATAGATTATGTTATGTGTCTTTATAATAACCATGCCTAAATAAAATAAGAAATAATAATATGTGCACGAGAAAGAAAATAACTATTAACATAAAAATAAATAAAAGTAAAAAGTTAAAAAAGAAGCTACACTCACAAAAAGAATATTTTTTAGCATATGGACTCATCTTTGGATTTCTAACTAGGGATTCAGATGCCACATTTTGGGTGGTTTTATCATGTGGTTTTCTAATTACCATTCGGTGGTTTCATGTATTATGTCCTATTTATTGGGTTCTTGAGATGGAAGCTTTGATAATGAGTTTCCTAGGTATTATCTTATGCCCTAACCACTCCAATTCCATGGTTTGTGATACTCTTGTAAAGGCTTAGACTTTACAAGTGCATTGTAACCTTTGATTACTAATAATTTCCGGACACAAGTCATCGTGTTATTGCATTGTTTTTGTGTTTATGTCCTTGTAATTATGTGATTACTTTAATTTTTTGTTGGTATCTCCTCTCATATATTAGTGTAGGAAATATAAACCGCACATATCCTTACTTTCACAATATGGAACATCCATTTCTATTGGACACATTGGATATAGTAGAGTAGCACAAGTTTCAAAGTTGAACCTTAACCATTCTACATGAACAACAATATATTGGATAGTGAATTATAAAGCTAAGGGATACTGAAATAAAAAATGTTGCTCAATTAGACAATGAAAACAAATTAGAATTTGAAATAATCAACCATTGAGATGTCAAAATATACTTGAATCTTATACATGTTGGTAAATTCAATTATACTTCTTTCACATTGTTTACATTAATCTTTAAATGAGATGACACTTCAAACTATCAAGTTGAACTTGAATATCTCCTTCGCTCCAAAGTCTAAAGTGACAATGTTTTTTTTGTTTTTGTTTTGACAAGCAAATGGTCATGAGAGGTGGTACATAAATCCAAAAGAGGGTGAGACTCAATTACCCAACTATGGATGAGAGTGACACATATTGATAAATTATGTTATGTGTCTTTATAATAACCATGCCTAAGTAACATAAGGAATATTAATAATATGTGTAGGAAAAAAAAAACTATTAACATAAAAAAATTATAAAAATAACCTACACTCACAAAAAGAATGTTTTTAGCATATGGACTCATCTTTGGATTTAGGTTTTGGAGTTCTAACTAGGGATTCAGATGCCATGTTTTGGGTAGTTTTAACATATGGTTTTCTAATTACCATTTGGTGCTTTCATGTATTGTGTCTTATTGATTGGGTTCTTTAGATGGAAGCTTTGATAATGAGTTTTGTACGTGTTGTCATTATGCCCTAATCACCCCAACTCTATGGTTTGTGATACTCTTGTAAAAGCTTAGATTTTGCAAGTGCATTGTAACCTTTGATTACTAAATAATTTCCCCACACAAATCATCGTGTTATTGCTTTTTTGTGTTTATTTCCTTTTAATTATGTGATTAGTTTAATTTTTTGCAAGTATCTCCTCTCATATATTAGTGTAGGAAATATAGTCCGCACATATACTTACTTTCACAATATTGAACATCTTTTTTATTGGGCACAATGGATATAGTAGAGTAGCACAAGTTTCAAAGTTGAAGCTTAACCATTCTACACCAACAACAATAGATTGGAGAGAAAATTACAAAGCTAAGGGAAACTGAAATTAAAAATGTTGCTCAATTGGACTGTGAAAGCAAATCAGAATTTGAAATAATCAACCTTTGAGATGTCAAAATATACTTGAATATTATACATGTTGATAAATCCAATTATACTTGTTTCACATTGTTTACAATAATCTTTAAATGAGGTGACACTTCAAAATATCAAGTTGAACTTGAATATCTCCTCCACTCCAAAGTCTAAAGTGCTTAATTTTATTTTTTTACCCACTTCTTAATATATTAAAAAAATATAGAGGGTGAGAAGGAAGGAATGGAGCGACACGTGAGAAACATTAGCCCTTGGAACCCTCTCTTTAGGGGATTTGCAGACGTTGTTTATGGTATCCATGGAGACTATAGCGCAACGCTTCACTCCCAACCAGCGTCCTATCTGAATAATATTCCTCTTGGGTGCCCTATGTTGACCTCATTCCCTAACAATGTGCCCCTAGGTTTTATGGGAAAACAACATGTCTTTTCCCATCAACACGGTCACCACTCAGTTTCCCAGCACCAAAAGGGCCTTTTGGAGACCAAGGAGTATGTGTCTCATTCGTGGCACCCTTTCTTTATCAACAAACGTTCCAAAAAAACTTTTGGGAGGATATCCAGAAAATGTTATTTCTGTGGCCCGATATTTGATTCCAAACCCTCTAAACCAATCATCCCCCATAAATGGGTTAGGAAACCTTTGGATCAACCTTTTTAGTTTGAAAGTGCTCCTACTCCCACAAACATAGGTAGATCCATGCAAGATGACGTACGTAGAGTGACATTTCCAGAAGAAACCCTTGTGCCTCAAGTTTCAAAACTTCAGCAAAGGGCCCTCATTGGTAAGTTTTGGAACTGTTCCTCAGAATTAAAGACTCTCTTCTTGGTGTCGTTCTTCATGGTAGGGTGTTCTTGAAGTGTTCTATATTGATCATGGTGGTGGCTTTTTCATTGTGGTTTTCTCAAACAAACAAAATAGAGATATGGCTCATACAAGAAAATCATGGTTTATGGATGGTTTTGGCCTTCACACTCATCGTTGAAGGCCTCATTTCAACTCGTCATTGTCCCTCATTAAATTTTCTCCCTTCTGGATTACTTTATCATCTCTTCCTCTTGAATATAGAGACAATGATATTATCTAAAGTTTGGCAAACCAGCTGGGGATATTTCTCAAGATTGACCTCAGACCCTTTGAGCATACTGACCTCCCCTTGAATGTCTGACTATTCTTAGACATGAAGAAATCACTCCCTCAAAGGTTGGAGATCCAGTCCCCTTATGGTTTATGGCCTTAGACAGTGGTTATTGATGATCCCCTTACAATAAATGAAAGTATCAATTTTCTTCGCCATTTTTCCTCGGATTGCCACCACAAATGCAACAAAGACATTCATGTTTGTGTGGATATTTCCTCAGATCCAAACTTTTGTTCCTTTGCCAAAAACTAGGATTCTCCTCTCCTTCATATGTCCTCCACTTGTTATCATCATATGGTTTCCCCCCTCAAGCTATGCTCCTCCATCTACCCTTATTCCTCATCCTCTCAGTTGGTCCTCTCCTCCTCGTCCCCACCCCTATGTTCCATTGCTTTCCTCCTCTCTTCTTCCCATCAACCCCTTTTTAACCATTCTCTTTTGTCATTTTTGCATCACCTGTGAGTTACACTCTTATCTCCATCCATTCTACCTTTTTCCCCTCTTAGCGTCTCTTCTTTCATCCATGTTTAAGGAATCTCTAGCCTCAACCTTCTTGCTAGTCTATCCTTAGCCAGTGCTCCCTCAAATTGTTGTTTGGACCCTTTCAAGAAGTCTCCAAAATTAGATGGTGTCTGGCAGTCGTGGTAGAGAATTTTTTTTTTCTTCAACATCTAAGTCTTTCACCCCTCATGGTGAAGTTCTAGAGCACATGGTTCTGCCCCTTGGGTCAACCTAAATGGATTATTATTTTAGACTTGATCCATAAACGAAATTGGTTAGTAAATGAGGCCATAGGTTCAAACAAAGCTCTTTGTTTGGAAGGCTCTCCAGCTAATGCTCAATCTCTCATTCAAGATCTTCTTTTATCCTCTGGAAAATTCCCATCAGGTTGGTTTGGAAGATATCCCTCTACATGGGTGCTCCAGTATAGTTGAAAATCTTCAAGGTAGTTCTAAGGATATCCCTCTCCTAGGGTTCTCCAACCCAATTGATCCACTCCCAAGTGCTATCATCCAAAATCCTATGGTAGTCACTATTTCTTGCTCCCCGAGAAAGTCTAAGGGCACAGGTGGAAGACTCTCAAAGAATTAAAAAACAAAGGAAGAAATCTAAGTTGGAATTCAGCCCACCTTGGATGACAAATTTAGTCCATGGAGATACCACTGCTCTCCACGAAAATTATGAAGATCATAGCCTGGAATGTTAGGGGCTTAAATGCCCCTAACAAGAAATGCCTCATCAAATCCCAGATTGAGGCTAGTGGTGCAGACATTATTTTGCTCCAAGAAACACAATTCACGGAAGAAGAGAGCAATCAACCCTTTACAAAGTTGAGTAAATGGAAATTCATTGCCTCCCCATCTATTGGAGCATCAAGTTATCTAGCTATTATATGGAAGGAGAAATTATTTCAAAACCACAAATTTGCAGCCAAAGCAAATTGGATTCAAGTCCAAGTAAAATAGTTCAACAAATGCTTCCAATTATTCAATGTGTATGGTTCGAACTCTACAATTGGAAAGAAAAACCTCAGGGATTCCTTATCAGTTGCATGTGCAAACATCCCTAATGAGCCAATCATACTAGGTGGTGACTTTAATGCTATCCTATCTCTTCAAGATAAAGTTGGTGGCATAGTCACCCCCCTAAAAACACTTCAGGACTTTAGTGATCTTGTATCCAATAATGGGCTTAAAGACTTTGTCCCTTGAAATGGGAAATTTACTTGGTCAAACAGAAGGTCAAACTTCCTCCACATTGCAGAAAGATTAGATAGATTCTTCATCAATCCATCCTAGATCTCTCTTCATGGCTATATAAATTCAGAATTCTTGTCTTTTTCAGGATCGGATCATTTTCCACTGCAAGTCAACTTATCTTTTGGGATAGTCCAACAAAAACCCAAGTCTTCATTTAAGTTTAAACAAATGTGGCTTTGAGACTCATCCTTCCTCCATCTCCTCAGATTTTGGTGGCAAAGTTCGCCTTTCATTCAGGGTTCAAGAATGTACCAACTATGAAAGAAACTTCAAATTTTGAAGTCCCACATCAAAACATAAAGCTCTCAGGTGTTTAAAAATATCTTTGCCTCTAAAGCTAATCTTGAGGATAAAATCTCCAAGATTAATGAGGAAATTATTCAGAATGGCATCAATTGAACATCTTTTCAAGAACAAAAAAAGACACAAAATGAGTATGAAGAGGTTCTCAGGCGAGAAGAAGTGTATTGGCATCAAAAGTCTAGAGAACTCTAGCTTAGAGATAGTGACATGAACACCAAATTTTTCCACACTTCAACTAAATTGAGGTCTATCTTCAATTCAATCCTCCAAATCAAATATTCAGCTGGAGATCTTCTAATTTAAAATTAGAAGATCCAACTTGAGGCTACTACTCCCCAAGTGGACGATAATTCTGAATTTAGAGGATCTTAGGGGTCTTCTAGACAACATTTTTCCCCTTGTTTCAACTCAAGATAATGTAAATCTATTAAAACCATTCTCCTTGGAAGAGGTGAGACTAGTAGTTTTCTCCATGCCTCCTAATAAGACACCTAGTCCTGATTGATATACTGCCTTATTCTTTAAAAAGTGTTAGGATTTTTTGGGCTCTAAGATATGGTTATCATTGGAAGAAGCTAGAAAAAAATTGGTAACATTCTCAAGTAGCTCAATTCAACTTTTTTAACCCTTATTCCCAAAAAAGGCATCTCTGTCACCTTTGCAGAATTTAGACCTATCTCCCTTTGCAACACAATATACAAGATCTTCATAAAATCCATTTTAGTTAGATTAGCAACACTGATTCCCAAAATCATATCAGAAGAACATGGGAGTTTTGTTCCAGGTAAGGAGACTTCAGAGGCATCTTTGATTGCTTATGAGTCCTCCACTCAATTAAACAACACATGGAGAGAATGATTATAAAAATAGATATTCTCAAATCCTATGACAAAGTCAGCTAGTAAGTTTTAGAACAAGTCCTCATCAAATCTGGGTTCTCTAGTAAATGGACTAAGTGGATTATCTAGGCTATTTTACGAGTCAAGTTCTCAGTTCTAGTAAATGGTCATCCATGTGGTTTCTTCTCCCCTTCTCAAGGCATCTGGCATGGTGACCCTCTTTCACCATATCTATTCATCATCTTGGTCGAAGCTCTCAATAGATCTATCTTAGCTAAGCATAGCCTCCAATTGTGGAAATGTATCAATATTCCCAACTCAAAAGTGGAAATCACTCACATCCTCTTTGCAGATGACACAATCCTTTTTGGGGTAGCAACATTGCAAGAGGCACAAACAATCAAACATGTTCTAGACAAATATTGTGTGGTTACAGGTTAGAAAGTCAATGCAGCTAAGTCAAAGATATTCTTCCATAATTGTTCCCCCTGAATCTCTTAGAGACTTTCTGATCTCCTCGAGTTTAAGAAGGAATCTCTCCCAAGTAAATACCTTGACATCCCACTCTTTGTGAGAAAAAAACCAAAAATCATTTTGGGACAACATTTCAGTTTCCATTCGAAACAAAATCTCCTCATGGAAGAATACTCAGATGTCACTAGCTGGTAAACTCCTCATGATCAAAACAGTCTTGGCTACCATCCCAAATTACATAATGTTAGTTCTCCCCATTCCCAAGGGTGTATTGGTTGACATAGAATCTAAACTCAAAAACTTCCTCTGGAAAGGTAATAACGATTCTAAAGAAAGCTTCATCTCATATCCTGGGACAAAGTATGCTCACCCAAATCCGCAGATGGATCAGGTATACACAACATGGAAAGAAAAAATTTGGCTCTAGGAGCTAAACTGGTTTGGAAAATGTTTGTCAACCACAACACAAAATGGGCCGCTATATTGAGATCAAAATATTTGGATTCCAATGATCCATTAAGAATCTTCACAGTATTAAATCCTCTCATTGGATCTCAGATGTGGAACTTCATGATTAGTTGTAGGCAGATCTTCCTCCCCTTCCTAACTTGGGTTATTCACAACAAGAGGAAAGCCTTATTTTGGGAAGATTCATGGAATGGCTTTCCTCCTCTATCCAACATGGAGGCATTATCTCAAATAAAAGCTATCCTGAAAGAACGATGGGGTGTCAACGTGAGTGATTATTTCTACATAAAGGTTGATAATGTTAGGCCCAATATAGAAAGCTAATGTACTGAGAGGGGAGGGGTGAATCAGTACTCCAAAAATTTTCTTTTGTAATAACCTTACTGTTATGCATAAACAGAATAGTGCAGTAACATAAAATAAAACTATAATCAATAGATAACAATCATACATGATTCACTCCATAACACATATATTTTGGTCACGCAGAAACTCTTGGTTAGAGAGAAAAACTGCGGTGGGGATGGCACCCACAACTTCACTACTGCAATAATAAAGAATGCTCAGTTAGAGCTACATTTAGCTATTTCTGATAGCTTACCCTGTTAGGAGTATTAAGATCAGTTAGATCTACCTTACCAAAGGATTTTTACAACACTATATAAGTGTAGCACTTAGTTAAAGGATTTACAATTTATAGACTTGGTTAGAGTCTTTTACCTTGTTAAAGGTTTCTCTTACAACTTCAAAATATTACAATATAATCATTACAAATATCTGCAACTTTACATCTGAAATGTTAAAGCAGATTATATGTGCTCTAAATAAGATTACCTAGCTTGTAGCTTACCTCGGTAACCCATAATGAAACTCGGTAAACCCTTTTGTTTACTTTGTTCTTCGACTATTCACTGATAACCTTCTCGGTGACCTCTCTGTGTCTCTGTAACAGTCTTCCTTCATGCATACACATGCTATCTCATTGCATCTCTTATCACATCATATCATGTCATATATCTAACCCTAGAATCATGATGTATATATAGATCTCTTATAGCGGTGATCTGATTCATTGCTTCGATCTTACAAAAAGATTCTTCGAATGAATAACTAAACAAAATATCTCATAGGTTAGATTGGCCTTGTAATCATACACAATCTCATAGTGCAATTTCCAATGCAAAAATGGTTAGATGTGCCTCGATCTTGTAACACGTTTTCATGTGCATGTCCAGGTTCAATGTATCTAGTAAAACGTTTCACTCGGTGAGTTAACTTTACCACTCGGTAGCCATGAACCTTTACTCGGTAAACAGCTCGGTGAATACTATGTTCTGTGACTGCTTTCTTCAGTAACCGACTAGACTGTTCATGCCGACTTCTCTGTGTGTACCGACTGCATGATTCGGTAATACTAACCGACTAGAATATAGTATGACTTTGGATATGAAACTAATGACAATTTGATAAGTAGTAACAATCTCCCCTTTTGACATTAGTTGAGATGTTTGACAAAAACTACTTACAAAGTCATAACTCAAAAAACTATATACTTGACAAAATGACTATACTTGACAAATAGTCAATAGTATATGCAGATATACTCCCCTTATCATTATCCTGTACATAACTCTGAATTTTGCATGTTCGGTTTTGTTCTATACTTGTGTGCTCTGAATGCTCTATATATTCTGCTCGGTATACTCCCCTTGTATACAATACTCAAAATTGTGTTATCAAAACTGTACTAGTCTCCAAGTGTAGAATTACTCCCCCTTTGCCGGGCTTTCCTCTGTGTAGTAACATAATATTACTCCCCCTTTTTGACAAACATTAAAAACTTAATTTGCATTCGGAGGCGGTAACTGATCAAAAATAGTCTTATACTTGGTCTGGGCATCAGTGAGGGCGACTGAGAGTGAGTCCTTAAGACTTTCCATTAATGAGTTGTGTGCTTGAATATCAGATAAGAGTGATATCAAGCCATCAAGAGTGCTTCCCTCTTGGGTAGTTGATAAGCTTGTAGCTCAGTTGAGCTGCTCTTGGACTGATGAGAGATGAGGAAGGAATAATGTTTGAAGGGTCATTATATCCATCCTAATTTTATGCTCTTCATTCCTGAGTTCTAACTGTTGAGCCATGAGTTGTTGTAGCTTTTTGTAAAAATTTTGAACTGAATTAGGCTCAGTGGTCAACTTGGATGAGAGATCGGTGATCTCTTTCTCAATTGCATCAGTTTTATTTTTGATGTCTTTAATAAATAAAGAAAATGTACACAATTTCCGGAATAAATAAAGAATGTGCTTGAGTTGAGGGGACAACTCAGCAATGAATTTGACAAGTTTTACCTTGCCAACAACAATTGATTTTTGGACTTCCTCTATCATTTTTGTTGTGAGCTCTTTATCCTTGAGCTTGCTTAGGTATTCTGATGCATCAACTCCAGATGTTTCAATCTGATTAAGGAGTTCATCCAACTGAATATGGATGGCTGCATCAGTTGACACTGTTGCTGATGGTAGCATTTTTGTGAGCAGTGTCCTAACCTTTTGAAGTACCTTGTTCTTTTTCTATATTGCTAGTTGTTTCTCCTGTTCGGCCTTTGCTTTGCATAGTTCACCGAATTCAGTGAGTGCTTGCCCTTTTAATTTGGAGACGTCGACATTGGGCAACGCAATCGGTTTAGATAAGTCAAATTTAAAACCATGTTTTCTCACCTTCTTCTCTTTTCCTTTTGTCTGGGACACTAAGACAAGTGCTTGTGAGGCTTGCTGTCCCTCGGTAGGTTGCTCGGTAGATGCAACACTTTGCACTGTTCCTATAGCAGTTGCAGTGTCTTTGGATGGCTTGGTGATAGGGGTCTCTGCTGTAATATTTGTTGTGCTTGTCTATGCTTGAGACGATTGATCTTTTTTTGTGTCTGGTGCAGCTTCAGACTTATTACTTGTATCTTCTGCAGCTTTAGATTTGTTACCTTCAGTAACTTGTTCGGTGTCCTTGGGAGCTTCGGTTGGGACTGTTGACTTCACCGACGGATAAGGCTGAACTTGTTCTAAGACCGATTCACTAGACACAAGTTTTGCATAAGTGGTGCCTTCAATCATTTCTTGCTCCGATGTGGCTTCATCCATTACATCTTCATCAATTTGTATTGTGTCAATCAGGTCTGGACCTTGCTCGGTGACATCTGGATCTTGCTCGGTGACATCAACAATTTCAATTTGAGATTGTTCACCGACATCCTTTTGTTTGAAGATCTCCTGCCACTTGGCCTTAGTCTCATTCTCCACATCAATATATAGCCCATTCATCAATTTTAAGGCTCTCTGTTTCACAAGAAATTTTGAATTGTATGTGGACAAATGCTCCTTGATTTCAGCTACAGACATGTCAGGAAATAAATGGACAAGACTTCTTTCTCTTATTTGTCTCTCTGAATCCATTGCATATTTCCATCTGTTATCAATATGTGAGTAGAGTTCACTCGGAAGTGACTTTGCTAGTTCTAATGGTGCTAACTGAAACTTCAGAAGTGTACATATGACAGCTTCTTCAATCTGTCGTTTCTCATCATTGTTCCTAGACTCATACTTAACATATCTGAATCCTGCAAATCCACCTTATTCCTTAAGATTGGCACAAAAGTTTTCAACACTATGAATGTTTGCCTTTTTGATCTTCACAATCTGGAATTTGTTAGCATCATCAGACTTTGTATCACTCGACTCTTTTGCCAAAATGAGTCTCCGAGTAGATTTCTTGTAAGTCTTTGTTACCTTAGGAATGGCAATAGTCTTTTGTTTCTTGCTCGGTGATGCAGCTGATGCTCTGGTGTTGGGTCTCTTTGTTGGTGGAGTCGGCAGGGCCTTTGTTATGTCCTGTTTCTTTCTTTTTAGAACTTTTCCCTTTGGCAACTCTGTGCTCAATGTTATTGCAGCCTCCTGTGCTTCTGATTCTTCCTTGGTAATGGCAAGATTGTCTTTGATAGGTGTAGATGAGGATTCTTCTCCAAATTTCTCAGATAAAGCTTTTATCATCTTTGTAGCTTTCCTTGTAGCCTTAGGAACTACAATGCTCATTTTTACTTTCTCCTTCACCTCTTCATAGGTTCCATACCTTAGTTCAGTTGCATGCCTTGGCAATGATAGGTAGGCATCAATTTGTTGGTGTGTGATAGCATAATCAATTTCATAACCCATTGATTGCAACGACTGAATCCTCGGTTCAACAACATTTACATAGCAATAATCAGTGTCGACTTCAAAACATATATTGTCCTTGTATTTTTCGACCAACTGTGGTGGGATCCTGTACCTATTGTGCATTTTCTCTTGGAATTTGCTAAAGTAATCATCCATGACATCATTAAAGTCATCTCCTAACTTCTTGATGTAATCATTGATCTGATGGGTGATAGGTCGGTGTAGCTCCCATACTACTTTACCGACTGAGGGAAAGAATTTTTCAAAATAGAAAAACATACAGACAAGTAGTGAACCAAACTTGAGTGTGTTTGTTGAGTTGTTCTTCTTCGACTTCCTTATTGTGTTCAGGTTCTTAAATAAGTTCTTTAGTAGCACTTCACATAAGTCTACTTTCATTCCCTTCTTTACTATTTTGTAGGCCAGGTCCACTGCATCACATGGTACACTGTTTTCCCTTGCAGATTGGAAGAAACAGTAACCATCAGTGACATTATTCAATTTCAGTCCTCGGTAATCGGATTCTACTCCGGTTAGACTGATTAGCTCCTTTTGTGATATCATTTTCTGTGCACGAGCATGATCGTAGATGGGATATCCGGTGATCAGGTGAATGACTTCCTTCGTGATCTTGAACGGTTGCTCTTGTAACCACATGAAATCATCATGTACTCTACTCAATACAAACTTAACCCATTGCGGTTTGGACAAACGAGGATAGACTAGGGCTTCAGTTAATCCCTTGATTCTGATATGTTCAAATTTACTATCCAGTTTGTCCTCAGTGCATAGTTCATCATATGTGTCACTAATCTCTACATGACCGAGTTCCTCAACACGACCCTTGGTAAAGAATCTGACATCTTCTACCAATAAGACTCGATGCAGGATGAGTGAAAATGCAGTTTTATCATCCGGTTCTGAGGTGACTTTAGGAGTTAGGGAATACTTCAGAGATGGCTTCTCTACATTTTGGACAACTACAGGGTCTTGGATCTTGGGCGCCATGGTAGATCTCTAGTAAAATTCGATAGGTTATCCTTAGGGTTTACAAGTGACTTACTCTTCACACTCGGTAGACACTAGCAATTTGACTAGATCAGAAACCAGCTAAACAGTGTGAATAGATTGATGTAAATACCTTGAAATTCGCTTTGAATGAAGTTTGGTCGCTTTGATTCGCTCTTCTCTGCTTCTCGAAAACTTGGGTGAATGATAATGACCGCGAAAACACTTTTAAGTACTCAAAAATACCTTATCGGGCTCCGTGCAAGTTAGGTCAAGATATTAAATGCACTCGATTCACCTTTTACCGATTTACTTCATTTTCTATTTTCACCGAGTATCCAACTTTGCTTTGTTAACCGACTTGACAGGTTTCCTGTATAGTATGCAAACTTTTCTAATTGCATCTTAACTATGCAAATTTTGAATTCTGTTCATAATAAAATAGGAACTGTTATGATTTAACTTTTAAAGAATGCAGTACCTTCATACCTTTTCTTGACTAATTTGAAATAGGTGCACCTAACTCGGTAGGTAAGGTGCTTTCTTCATCAGACATAATTTCTTTCTTTTTCCAAATCATCTTGAATTTTTCTTTTATCTCCTCAGTCTCTCTTCTTGGTTGATCTCTGCAATCTCCAGCTAAATGTTCAGCTTTGTGACAATGAAAACATGTCATACCGGGATTTCTCCATGATCTTCGGTTGTTCATTCCAAACCTTATAAAATAGTTGGCACTTATATGTCCATATCTTCCACAACATTCGCACCATATCCTTGTATTGTAATCCCATGGTACTACTGCATATTGTCGGTAAGAATCTGTGTGAGTTCGGTAACCTCCAGTGTTTGCTCGGTGTGGATACTTCATGTAGTTCTTTTGCTTAAACCAGCACTTCTCGGTACTATGTCCATATCTATTGCAGTTTTTACAAAACCCTTTGAATTTTGCCTTCTGATAGTTGTTAACAGACTTTGTCCTACATTGATTAGGTATGTGACCATATTTTTTGCAATTATAACAATATCCATTGGACTTAGAGATATTTGGTTGCTTACCTTTTCTGATCTGGCATATGTTGGCAGTATGACCTTGATTTCCACAGTAGTAGCAAATAGGCTTCTTCCTTTTGATGTTATTTCTTTTTCCAGCTTGTTTTGATGATTCTCCTCTTTCGGTAGTATTAATTCCTTTCTTGGTAGAGTCTTTTCCTTTGTAACCAAGTCCTCCATCTTTGTAGAGTCTTCTTGTATTCAGTTGCTCATCCAACATCTTTGATGCTTCATAACTTTTCTCTAATGATTCTTTGGATTTCTTTTATGTTTGATACTTCAAGTTTCAATGATTGATTTTCATCATTCTTCAGAATTGCTTCATGATGAGCATAACCTAGTTGATTTGTCATATTTTGTTGAATACCAGTTAACCTTATGATTTCATCATCCTTATCAGATACTAGAGCTTCAAGTTGTTGTTTCTCTCTTTGTAGATCTCTTGCTTTATCCTCAGCTCTCCTTAATGCATCTAGATTTTCAGTCATTTGTGTACTGAAATGTTTGTGTTCTCTTTTCATTGCTTTTAGTTGATCAGCCAATGCTTTGTTCTTTTCTTTCAACATTCCAATCATTTTTTCAGTTTCTTCAGATATACTGTTCTCAAACGATGTCTCGATTTGTTCCACTAGCTCTTGAGAATCCTGCAAGTCATCAGATAATCTTCTCCTTACTTTCAGAGATTTTTGCATTTGCCTCTACATGTCTGCAATCACTTGATTTGCATTATCCAACTCTTCTTGAAGATGCACAATCTTCCGAGATTGTTTGTAGCCTTCCATTGCTAAGATCTTTCTCTTTAGGTGGTTAAACCCTTTTCCAAGATTCAAGCTCTGATACCAATTGTTAGGCCCAATATAGAAAGCTAATGTACTGAGAGGGGAGGGGTGAATCAGTACTCCAAAACTTTTCTTTTGTAATAACCTTACTGTTATGCATAAACAGAATAGTGCAGTAACATAAAATAAAACTATAATCAATAGATAACAATCATACATGATTCACTCCATAACACATATATTTTGGTCACGCATAAACTCTTGGTTAGAGAGAAAAACTGTGGTGGGGATGGCACCCACAACTTCACTACTGCAATAATAAAGAATGCTCTGTTAGAGCTACATTTAGCTATTTTTGATAGCTTACCCTGTTAGGAGTATTAAGATCAGTTAGATCTACCTTACTAAAGGATTTTTACAACGCTATATAAGTGTAGCACCTGGTTAAAGGATTTACAATTTATAGACTTGGTTAGAGTCTTTTACCCTGTTAAAGGTTTCTCTTACAACTTCAAAATATTACAATATAATCATTACAAATATCTGCAACTTTACATCTGAAATGTTAAAGCAGATTCTATGTGCTCTGAATAAGATTACCTAGCTTGTAGCTTACCTCGGTAACCCATAATGAAACTCGGTAAACCCTTCTATTTACTCTGTTCTTCGACTGTTCACTGATAACCTTCTTGGTGACCTCTCTGTGTCTCTGTAACAGTCTTCCTTCATGCATACACACTGCTATCTCATTGCATCTCTTATCACATCATATCATGTCATATAGCTAACCCTAGAATCATGATGTATATATAGATCTCTTACAGTGGTGATCTGATTCATTGCTTCGATCTTACAAAAAGATTTTTTGAATGAATAACTAAACAAAATATCTCATAGGTTAGATTGGCCTTGTAATCATACACAATCTCATAGTGCAATTTCCAATGCAAAAACGGTTAGATGTGCCTCGATCTTGTAACACGTTTTCATGTGCACGTCTAGGTTCAATGTATCTAGTAAAACGTTTCACTTGGTGAATATCAACTCAGTGAGTTAACTTTACCACTCGGTAGCCATGAAGCTTTACTCGGTAAATAGCTCGGTGAATACTGTGTTCTATGATTGCTTTCTTCAGTAACCGACTAGACTGTTCATACCGACTTCTCTGTGTGTACCGACTGCATGATTTGGTAATACTAACCGACTAGAATATAGTATGACTTTGGATATGAAACTAATGGCAATTTGATAAGTAGTAACAGATAATGGAATTACTTATGCTCATTGGAAAGATCTCTCTTTAATCCCAATTCCTTTTGTCCAAATAATCATCCTCCAAACTGAACTCAAAAAGAGATTCCTACACTAAAGGACACCATGGATTGCCTCATATGGTCCCCCTCCTCATCCAAGAAATATTCAATCAAACAAGGATATAATCTCATTGAGATTCTGAGAGAGGAACTACAAAGAGGAGATGATATTCCTTTTGTTGATCTGATGCAGGATTGCCAAAGGCAAGATCATTTGTCTGGTTGGCTCTAAAGGGTAGAATCTTAACCAGTGACAGACTTTCTCACCTGGGCATTGCCCCTCCTTTTAATTGTGTGCTTTGTGATTCAGAACAAGAAATGAGAAACCACTTACTCCCGAACTACCCATTCTTGAGATCTTGTTGGACATGGCTACAAGGAAAGATACTCTGGAATGCTCCGCTGCAGGCAAATCTACTTGAAGTTTTTGTTTCTTGGCCTATCCTTCACCAAAACTCATTTTTTGTTGTTATCTAGAAGGTTGCTCCCTCCATCCTCAATTGGAACATCTGGTGGGAGAGAAAAAAATGCATCTTCAAGCATGAGAAAAACAATCTAGAAGGGGTCATCATGAATATTGAAAAAGCAATATCAGAATCAGTTAATGCCTACACCATTAGACACAAATGAGTTGACTCTTGTTTCCCTTCAACAGATGATAAGATCTTGTCGGAAGGAAATCTATTCCCCTCCCGTTCAAAGGAATCTTGTTGAACAACACTCCTAAAAGCATCAACAAAAAAGAAATCAAATGGAAATCCCTTGACAATAATTTTATCAAATTAAACTTTGATGGGGCTTCTAAAGGTAACCCTGATATATCTAATATGGGATGTATTCTAAGAGACCCCGAGAATGTGGCCAAAGCGGAACTGGTTGTCAAAACTCCCAATGACTCGAATAGCATGGCTGAAGCAAGGGCTTTAGTTGTGGGTCTTAAGTTAGTAGTAAAGGCTAAAGTGAAAAACCTAATCATAGAAGGAGACTTTCAAATCATCATATCAACATTGAAAACAAGATCTTCTCCAAACTGGAAAACTCATTATACACTACAAGAAGCTTGGGAGATTTTGTGGTTATTTAACTGCTTCCACCTTCTCCACTGCTTTAGAGAAGCTAACAGGGTTGCAGATAAGCCAACAAACATGGGTTGCATTCTTGAATCGAAGGAAAGATATTATAAAAAATATTGAAATCATGTTAGATTCATGTCTTTATGGCTTGGTCATTGAAGAATCTCCTTTTACCTAACCTTTACCGTTTGTTTGATTTCAAATTTTGGTGTTCCTTCTTGAGGTAACTTTTGTTTGGATTCTAGAATGGTTTGTGCCTATTCAAGACATTCCCCTTCTGTCTACTTGATTGGCTATCAAGTCTTGCTCTGTATATTCTTGAGGCTACCTACTTTTACTCTGCATCCTCGGGCATGCTTCCTGCTTGGACTCCACCTTGTCTTATTTTAGCTATTGGGAAGATTTTTTTCCAGATTAGTTTTTCACAATCCTTCCTTGGCTTCTTCTGTTATGTCTTTTTCAAACTAATGTCTCTGCCCTCCGCCATGATTTCATCACATGCATCAGGCCTATTCAAATTGCTGGTTGCAAATTTGACGATACTTGTTTTTGGCCTTAGTGCTCTTTTCGGGGGTCCTTGACCACAATTTGTCTGCCTTCCCTTCACTTTGGTACTTTGTTGAGTTGGCGGAGTGTCTGAAAGGGTGCAATCCAAGCATGCTTTATCAAAAAATTGACAGAAATTAGGGTTATATTCAAATGGATCGTTTGAAGCTTCGTACTCACGAAGTCTCTAGATCACATGTGTAATTCTTGTGATTCGAGCTCTCATGCCTTTACTAGCCTATATCTAATCATGTGTTGTTGTGTATCGACAAAGATCATTCTCATTTTGATCTTCTCCATCCAGCATCGACTGCTTCTCGGTCAACTAAGCTAGTTGCATGCGTCCAAGTTCATCTGGATCTCTTTGCTCTGGTTGGATATGGCTTTGCACTTTGGAGTGAGTTATTCGTGCTTGAACAAGCCTTTACAACAATAGTGCGAGTGCCCTTTTCAAATAGTGGATGTTGATGTTAGGGAGACCATCACTCAGATCCTTCATTACCATTCTGGAGAAGGAGACAACCATATTCATGATAGTCAGATCTTTGATTTCCTCTTCACTCCCTTGTTGCAGATAGTTGCATTCCCAGACTAGGTATGCATGATGGGAAGCAAAATTGTATCTGAGCAGTTTTGGCCTACAATCACTCAAAAAGTTCTGGAAATTGGCGTGAATGCAATCTTGGGCCCTCTGGGCGAAGTTTTTGGCATGGCTTCGAAGGACAGGGCAGAGAAAAGACATGGTCCCTCTTCAAATCATGCGTCATTTATGATGACTTTGCTCCAATGAACATCTTCCTAGCTAGGAATGACGACCTCTTTTTTGAAGATCACATAAGTCGGATCAAAGACGACTTCTATGGTTTGCCAACATTGGTAGAAAAATTCAATACTCAGCCGCATTTGCAGTTCATCGAGCAGTGATCTTTCTTCTCTCCTCCTCCATATAGTTAATATGTTGCTTCTATGGTTGAGATCAACTCCCATATCTTGTGCACCCTCCCCCTCCATCTTGTATTAGTATATTTTCAGTCCTTTGATGTTTGATTGGTTGAGCACTGCTCCCATTTTGTGTGTTAGCCCTTTCTTTCGGCATGTTATATGTTCCTATACTATTGTGAGTTTCTCATATTTAATATATATTTCACGCTTAAGGTGTTTTTTTTTTTTTTAAAGAAGTGACTAAGTTTTTAAATATGAAAATATTTTTGACATTTCTTTGGAATTGTGGTAAGAGAGAATTAGTTAATGTACCAAAGATTAGGTTGGTTGAAACCTCAATCAAAATGGATTCCTCAAACTTAACACTTAACTTTGATATGCATCCTAGGGTAACCCAAGCTTGGCCAGGACTAGTGTGGTGATTCTCAACTCTAAGGGTACTTAAACTTAACACTTAACTTTGATATGCATCCTAGGGTAACCCAAGCTTGGCCAGGACTAGTGTGGTGATTCTCAACTCTAAGGGTACTTAAACTTAACACTTAACTTTGATATGCATCCTAGGGTAACCCAAGCTTGGCCAGGACTAGTGTGGTGATTCTCAACTCTAAGGGTACTTTGTTAGTGAAATATCCTTGTTTCTCAATGTTCAAGCAAAGATAAGGTAGAATGGAAAGCCATTGTATCAAAAATGGCTTTACCTCCTCCTCTTGGTTGTGGAAGACTAGTGATGGAAAGTGATCCAGTGATTGTGATTGGGTATTTGTAATGGAAGAATTAGTGTTTCTTAGAAGAGGCATTGACTTTTAGTAAATCATTAAATAAAGTTTTACATTCTCATTTGTTGTGAATCAAATATAGTTGCAAACTTTCTTGCCAACACTAATGTTGATCAAGAACTCTTTTTAGTGAGCACCTCAAATTTTAGCAAACATGGATGATAATCAAGACACTTTAAATTCTATACCTACATATTATTGATGGATTTATTTATTTTGACACTTGTTCATTTTGGCTTTAACTATTCATCTCCAAGCCATATTTGGCATGTGTTTTCTTTTCTCTAATTGATGTTTGAGGGTAGTGATAAGATTTTAAATTTAAAGAGTGTCATTTAATAGTCACAAAATTTGATCCTTTTGGCACATATTAAATCAATGTTTGTTCAAAAGATTTTCTATGTATGTTGAGGTGGTTTTGAGTTTAGTGCAACCTGCAAATGGATTTTATGTGTCTTCATTTGTGTTTGTAGAGCTCAATGTTTGCCTTCTTGACATGTGTTTCCAACTTTCTTTTATTGACTTTTCTATGGTTTTGTATGGCTCATCAATATTGATCTCAAAGGCCAAGGGATCCCTATTGAAAGAGTAAAGTCTCTAATAATCATCTCTACTCTATTTACACTCAAGTTAGCTTAATGGTGGAGAACTTATACTTTTGGAAGAGAGACAAGTTCAAATCATGCAAGGGGTAAGGTAAGGGGTAAGGTATGCACACTTCCTTTGTAGCATAGTTAGTGCAACATGCATGAAGTACAAGGTAGTCTCATATATTGCAGTTATCTCGAGACCTTAAAATAAATCGATTGATATCATGCACTGTAGAAAGATCCATTTTCATTTTCATCCAATCACACTTGACTTTGACTTTGTATATTGGTTATTACATCCTCCTACCATTGGTGATGTTGGCCATGTGCACTGAAAGCTTCCATCAAGGAAAAATTCATTGCAAAGCTAGCTCAAGGTGTTCCTTGGACGGTAACTTTGAGGTTTTTACTTATTTCTTAATTTGCAGCCATCTAATCAATTTCTTGAGGATTCAATGGATGTATTTGCTAAGATGAATGATAAGAAAGCCTCAACCTTTCTAGGAAATGTTCGCCCAAAGAGGAAGATAGTTTTTATGGTTTGTAGAGAATATAAGGACCTCAAATCCTATTGCTTGGATTTGTGTATAATGACGCACAATTTGATGGTAACCCATTTCTCATGGTTGCTCAAAAGTTTTTAAGTTTATTCTTTGCCATCGTGTACGGATGATAGTAATCAAAGGCTTATACTTGAAGTTTTTCATATGTTGAAATTATCAACTCTTGAATTTGTTTGTGCAAGATCTACATTTAGGAAAGCACATAAGGATAGTAAAAAGTTTGTAGTGATTGACCTAGAGAGCTAGGATGTGGCTCATACTTGTGTTAGTGGTTAGGGCGCTTTAAGCACACAAGCAGTAACAAAAATGTTAGCTTTGCTCTCGATAGGTGATCTCCAATGGTTGTTTTTTGTTAGCTCAATTGTGTATTGTTATAAATGATGACAATCCATTTAAAGTCCTTCAATTCATATATTGACAACTACTTTAGTTACAAATCATCTAAAAGTAACAAACAAACCAATTATTTGATTTGTTACTTTGAGCCGTTAGGTCGTCAATTCGGGTATTTCCTACTAAATATATCTCGGGGTATTTAATTTGAAGCCAAGGAAGACAACTACTACTCGGATCAGGCCATTGATGTGGTCCTCCAATCAATGCTTTTGCGCGCTGTTCATCATAAGATGTAAAGCATGTCTTATGGACGAGATAATTATTCAATATACACTGATTGATGGGACCCAATCAATCATCTTCATAATTGGTGGCAATTGGGATACCACGTCTCTTTCTGGATAGGAAATGTTTGGTACAGGAGATAAGAGACCCAGTTGGACATAACTTTGCGATAATATATTAAAATCTTATTTTAACTTTCTAAGGTGGTGAAAAACATACTAGCTAAATGCAATCAACATGGTTTAATTTTTTAAATTTTGCCCTTAGTAGACACCATTTTTGAGAAATTTTTTACTTCTGTTACAAAGGAGTAAGACGAGTAAGCTTGTAGAGTTTGTTTATGATTCTTTTGTAAAACATGATCACGAGAGCTCCTGGATCAGTTAGTTGACAAATCAGACTGATTTAAAGGAAGCATGTGAAAAAATAAATTGCATGTTACAATTATCCAATCCATGAATTTTTACTTGTGCGCTGCACCATCTATTGTACTACCCTCGGTGAGCATAACCCACTGTTACTGACGCCACGTCACACAGAACCCATGGCCGATGTTTTACGAAAGAGAATAATTACTAAAATCCTTCGAAATAAATTCAATTTGACTTCTAAGCTGGCCACTGTTATTAAGAGAAGATTTTTGTCAGTCCTTGGTTTGTAAACATTTTCAAAAGCTTTCTAATGTGTAAGAACTAAAAGAATTCCCAGATGTCTACCGAATTGTAACCAATACACACTGATTGGACAAAAACGCTCCAAAACCATATTCAAACATAAATTTAAGATACTGAAATTTATACAGTTTACCTATATATAATGTGGTAGGACAAAGTCAAGAATGTGCCTTTCAAGGAAACACTTCCCATGTCTAAAAATGAAGTTATTAAAGAGATCAGGAAGAAGCTACATAAGAATATTGCCCTTCTGTCACATAACTATAGCCATTAACATTCTAACTTTCTAACCATTTACGACTATACCTTATACATGAAGCTGATTACAAATGAGATCAAGATTAGCTCCTAAAGAGCATTAACATTAAAATACAACTAAAATATCAGCATTAGAAGCCAACAAAGGAAGATCAAGAGCCACAACCTAGAATTTCATATTAGAGGTCACTTTTGGGGATTTCAACTTGGGTCTCAGCAATGAAAAGCCAATGATTTAACCAATTAAGCTCAACCCCTCTGGCTTCCATTCAACATTTTCAAGATTTGTTGGATCATTCTACCCCATGTTGATATAGGTAAGAACTCTCGTGATTAATGAAAAACAGTCATTTCCTAGAAAAAATGTTTAAAACAAATGAATTCCAATGGAAAATTAAATTCCATCCTAGAAAAGCTAAAGCCAGTGATAGCACTACAAACCTTAAACTTATCTGATAAATACTACCTAATTTGTATATAAAAAACTGACAATATACAACATGAATAAATTAGCCAAATATTAATATGATTTCCTACAAGGAAACAGGTCAATCGAAATATTACAGGTCATTCATCCTTCATTTGATCCATAAGTTTACAATCCATATGAGCCTAGATAGACGTGTCCCATTCTATACTATCCTGCCCTTAGGGCCTTCTCTCCATTATCCAGAATACATCCTAAGTTGTTCCATTTTCATCGTGTAAAGACAAATTATAGATCACTCATGCACAAATGAAATGGTGAAATAAATAGAATTAAAACTGATGTCGATATATTAAACCATTAAGACCCTTCAGCAAAAAAATATGTAGAAATTTATTCTTCTTCTGAAGCAGTTTCAGAGTCCGAGAGAGGTAAAAGAGTGCAAACTCCAAGCAAGTGCCCATTGAGGCATACAAAATACTCAATTTGATCTTCATAAGCCCCCAATCTTCTATATGCACTCCTAGAAATCATATTGGCTTGTACCATACTCCATACCTTAGTCCGACAATATGGGCAGGATTCTTTTGGATGTAGTTCAACTTGTCTTTCAATCAGCATTTTCCTTACCTTTGACTTTCCAAAAGCCTTGAATATGCCTCGAAATAATCCCACATCACCATCTTCTCCTTGATCTAGGTGCTCACATGGATCTGTAACATATAGAGTGTCGGTTCTGCACTGTTGGACAAGAAAACTCTTGCCAGATGTTCGTGAGAATCTTGTTCTATACACAAAGTGTCCTGCTATAGAATTTGACTGACAAATGTTGTTGCCATCATGACATCCTGAACAATAAATCATAAGCTTTCCCAAAGCATTCCAATTCCCATCAATTGTACCATGACTACCTCCAGAGAGAAGATCAGAAACCATTTTTGGTGCCCGTGATAGACAAAACTCTTTCCAAAGAATCCGTTTGGCTATGTCTTCAAACCATTTGCAAACGCAGGCCACAGAACAAAGGGTCCTAGGATTCCAATTTAGGGATTTAAATACAAGTACCAGTACTGTTTCACTGAGATGTCCATTGGTGCAAATACAAGATCCAGAATGTATACAATGTGATCTCTTGACCAGCATTGTTGAGGTTATGTTCCTTCTAGCAATAAGAAAACAGACTAGAAACCAAAGTAGGATGAATAAGATAGAAGATCAAATTTAATTTTATGCACCGTCAAAGATTCCAAACACCGTTTTTGTGTGAACTCTCATGAACAAAGAACCCTTCTAAATGGCCAACGAACAGTTCTTCTAGAGCATCCCATATGTCAATTTACCTTTATTTTGGGTATGGAAAAACATTCACTATCTTATACCATGGTGTACTCATGAGCCTTCCTTGTTAAATAGTTTCAGGAGTAGAACAACAACTAAACCCCTCACTCCACAGAATAAATAGTGGCTGATTGGTAAGAAACCTGAAACGTGCATCTTTGTCAGCATATAAACTAAAGCATCCAACTGTCATAGGTCCTGCTCCAAAATTTGAAATATACAAACCTACATTAGCGCCTCAGGCAGACAAAAAGAAGCAGAGAGAAATTTATTGCATGGTGCTATTCATGTCATATTCTAGAAGCTACCTTAATCAAAGGGAATCGCATGAGAAACCAAAGAACTATCTAAACTCATTTGTCAAAAAATCCACATTATTGGTAGTTTCAATTATCATTACCTCACTATCACAAAGAAGTGCTAAGTCATGATCATTTACTGGTGGCTTTCCCACTAGATAAACGCATTCCCTATCAGAAACAAGAAAACACTAATCAGCATTATATATCATCAAAGCCATTCTAAAACAGAACAAACCTTGACAATAAAGAGAGTATTTTCTTTTATACCAATATTTCCAAAATCAGTCAAATTTGTGATCACAGAATTTCAATAAGACTGGTAGCAGTGTTTGTAACTGGACTAATACTTTAGGAAGGCAAAAAGAAGCAAAAAGATAATTACTGCACATTGCAGTTCATGATTGTTAGAATAACGTATTGTTTCTTTAATGGTCATCTAGTTGTCTAGTTTGCTTAGGTAGTTTTCAAATTCAAAATACAAAACTTCGTTTTTGAGGAAAAACGGTTAAACCCTTTTACAAAACGATTTTTAAGGCAAAAAATCGCACAAAACCCACAATAATTTTTAATGGACAAAAATTATTTTTAAAAAACCCCGAAACTCCAAAAAACGCAGAAGAAAAATCCCGTCGCGACCAGGGAAAACCAGAAAATCGTGCAGAAAAAGATGCGTCGTGGCTAAATAATCGGCTGCAGAAAAACACGGGCATGAAAAATGCGAAAATACCACCACCCGCAAACCCTAGAACCGCCGAACAGAGACTAAGGCATAGGGGCGGGCCGAAAATACATTCGTGCGGCTCAAAAACAAAAAAAACCCGCTGCATGCACATGAACAGGAAATAGTGACGAAAGAAGACGCAAAAACGCAGAGTTCGTCGAAAAAACGCAAGAAAGGAGGGTCATTGCAAAAAAGCTCCACAAAGTTTATGCAGGCAGAGAGAAAAACTCCCGACGGCAGCTCTCAAAACGAATGCAGACGCACAGAAAACAAACACGCGAGCTTGAAGAAATGAGAACCCTCTCGTGCGTGAAAACTAAAAACCCTCACAATCTTCTAAAACCTCCAAAATCTTCAGAAAATTTTCACAGAATTACTAACGAATTATTTTATTTTCATAAAAAAATCGAAGAACAAATTTCTGGAAAAAATTCCAGATCAGAAGAGGCTCAAATTTCTTAAAAAAATCGCCAAATTTTATAGAACCCCATTATTACGATGAGTAATTGGTAAAAAAATCAATGTATTAACAAGAAGCAAAACGCTTCAATATAAAGAATTTACAAGATTACAAAATTAGCAAGCTTCTAAGAAGAAACTGAAGAAGATCGAAGAAACGATCTATCTACATAATTTACATATTTTACATAAATGACCATAAATTAATAATAAACAATATTATTCTAAATTTCTAATAATGATGTATGCTAGATGCTACCTTAGTCAAATGAAATGTACAAGAAACAAAGTAACAATCAAGTGCACTTATAAACAAATCCATGTTATTGGTAGTTTCAAATTCAACTATCATTACCTTCCTTTCAAAAAGAAATGCAAAGTCATGATCATTGATTGGTGGCTTTTCCACTAGATTAAGGCATTCCTTATCAGAAGCAAACCAATACTAATGAGCATTTTAAACTATCAAGGCTGTTCAACTTCAATAAACTGAACAAAACTTGACAGTAAGGAGCGATTTTTAGGGAATTTGGAATTTCTTCCATACTAATGTTTTGCAAAATCAGTTGAATTTATGATAACTATATTTCATTGGACCGGTAGTAGAGTCCATACATCTTTGTTTTATTGAACATAGTTTGTTATGACAATATTAAATTTGATTTCAAAGATGTAGTACCCACCTTACTAGCATCCTCTGTTTTTAGACTTTAGCATGGTCGTGACTCAAATTTTGCCATAGCAATGAGGGCAACATTGTAATTTAGGTCCTGTTTTTGTAATAAATAACATGTGGTATGTGGACCTACTGCTGATTGAGGACATTTATGTGATGCAACCTATAAATCTTGGTTAATGGTTACATGATAAAATAACACTGTTTTTTCCAGAAGCTTGAATATGAACTATGTAGCACTGCAAACATAACCTTAAAGCTCATTTGATTAGTTAGCTGATCATTTTCTATTTTGCCATGAAGTTGCAATTTGATGTAGTTTTTGTTGTTTATAACAATATACAGTTTTATAGGAGTTGCTGCTTACATCTTTTGTCTAGTTTTGCAGTAACACTGCAGCTTAGAAGAAAAGTACTGTGGCAACTGGTTCCATAAAATCTCACTTCACAGTATTTACTAGCAATTATTCTATGGAAAGTAGTTCCTGCCCTTTGGCTAATTGTGGTGTCTTTTCATGTCCTCTAGCAATTGGATTGGTTGCTCGGTTTATTCTTGCTAAGTGTTGTTATTTACACCAAGGGTCATGCATTTTGAGTGTTTTTGAGTTGTAGCGTATAAGTGCAGTATAGGAAAGCATGCATTGACACCAGTTACAGAGTGTTGCAAACTGTAAGGATATTGTTGGCACCCTTGGAGGCTTCATAATGGCAATAAACTTGCAATATTCCAAAAACATAGTAGCAAGAAAAGTCAAGGCCTTCCTCTTTTAGAACTTTCCCACAGCAGGTTTCTCTAGAGAAACTCCCTTGTGCTAAGCTCTTTTTATGTGTATGTTTCCATTTTGGTGCACTGCTTACACGCAATTATAAGCATTTAATCATAGCATTACAAAACTTATTCCTTGTTAATATCAAAAATTTTCAACTGGAATTTTATTTTTTTAGATATTAAGTAATCGTTGTATTTTCAAGTTGATTATTCATTTTTTCACCATTATCCGCCCCCCTCTCTCCACTCACATAGCATTGAGCTAAATTTCAAATAAAAAGAAGGCAGATGCCTAGCCTCAATCCCTTGCATGAAATAAAACAGTTAAGGGTATAGTTAAGGGTATAGCTGGGAAATTATTCACTATTGCCAACCATTGATGTGAAGAGCAGAGAGGCTGGTGGGCAGCATACCAAAGTGAACAATAGCAACAAAATGAGTGCAAAATGGTTTTGGCCACTGCATTAAGCTTCCACTGTTCAGATTAACCTTTTAATCACCTTCAATGGTGCAGCTTTAGTTTGCATTAAACAAGTTACCCAACGACAGAGTAAATATTTGGCTGGTAAGATATGAGAGATACAAAATGATTACAGTCCAGCCAATTAAGAGTTGTACAGGTTAGCAGGGAAGGACAAGCCTGACATGTGGTAAGAAGGGATCACCATGAACTCAAGATTTTCAAAATGAAGACACTATACTGAAGAAATATCCACAATTGCAGCAACTTTCTTAGATTGCATGTTACAGCAGAGCTATGGACAAAATTGTCTGTTTTGATGATAGAGCTTTGAGAATTTCTGAGCACCATTTACTTGAAGAGTTAGGAGCAGACCTGAACTAAGGCTTCAAGATGTCTGTAGAGGAAAAAAAAGACTCAAGAGTGTCACAGAATCAATGGCCTGTTTTCTTGCATAAGGAATACAAACATTCCACTCATGAATACTCATTTTGTGACCTTTTTCATAATAACTTTAATAACAAAATGCATGAACTCATTTTGTGACCTTTTTCATAATAACTTTAATAATAAAATGCATGATACCAGTTTGATCCATAATTGACAGAACTGCATTGAAAAATAGAACCATTTATCTCGATGCACACAAGTTACCAGAAAGGCCCCATGAAATAGACTACCAAAGAACAAACTGGGACAGTTCTTTCAAGCCGGTTGCCACATAAGATCCTAGTAGGTGAATGTACACAGCGGACAGCAATTATAGATTTATAAGCAGTGTATTGACAAAGGACAAGTGGCAGATGGCACATGCCCAGTTAAAATGAGAGCAAAGTTGTGGCAGGAGGAGTTGTACAGGTGCAGAAAGTATTGCTTGAATAGAAAAGCCAGGGCTCTAAGTGAGAAAATAAAATAACAAAAGATTTATTCTACTCCTCGCACATGATAAAACAAATAATAAAATATCAGACACTGGTTGGTGACAGACAGTGGAGGCCTTAGTCATTACAATAGAAACAAACTCCAGCCCTATGATTCCTGGAGCCTCTTTAACAAATGGACTTGAGTTTCTATTTTTCTAATAACAATAGGATCCACACATTCGATAAATCAACACATTGATGAAAAAGTAAAGCTTCTGTTGATTAAAAAGTAGCACATAGGTAATTCTTGATATTGCTACACATGACTAGTATTGTAGAATTAGAAGTACTCTGGTGGTGTAAGATGGGTTCTATTTGGCTTCTCACTATGGTGCATTCAAGTACTCCTTTCTACTGGAAACATTTTATACAAACACATAAATTTCAATACTTTGAAGACTTTTCAGAGCAAAGCATTCAGTGCTTACCATCATCTGACTAGGAGAAGAAAATTCAACTTTTGGCTCAAGAATCAAGATTAGTGTCAAGTACAATAAAGTGTCTCAGTGATCCAATTTCCTGTTGAGGGTCAATGGACCCCACATGAAATTTAACTTATTAATATTTTGTAATTGTCTTTGTTTGTTATTCATAGTTGATAAAGTTGGTTGGTTAGTTAAAAGTAGTTATATTTCTTAACCACCACAAGAGTTTATAAAAAGCATGTCATTACTCCCATTTGTACTGTCTTTAGACCACTAATGGCAGAGCTAAGTATAAAGTGTCAACTTTGTAAGGAGTAACCTTTCAAGAAATGAATGAGAGCACTTTTACGGTTTCTATGCTTTGAAAGATTTGTTTCTTTCTCCTTGATCTTACAGATTCACTTCACTAATTCTGTTTAGTAAAGTAGGTTGGTTGGTTTAAAGATCATCTCCATCTATTATTATTTGCATTGTTGTGGAACAAAGCATTGTTGTATGTGAGCTCAACATTTTAGAAGGAACTCTATCACTATTCCTTCAAAAGTGTTGATTGTTTTTGCATTATTTTAGCTTACAATTGTTAAAATGATGAAATCTTTTGCCATTGTAAATATGTATATTGCATCATTGTACTTGTTCACGGGTTATTAAACGGTACCACCCACCTACCCCCATGCCCATCCCCACCCAGTGAATTGTGGGGAGATTTAATCCCACATGCTGCCCCTTACCGGTTTGTGCAAGCAAATTTTTAGAGATAACATTCCTAAACACAAGTTTGACTATTTCTTGAGAAAGTTCTAAGAGCATTCAAAATCAACCAACTTTTTTACACAAGTATAGGTTCATATCGGTGAAAGTGCTATGAAATATATACGCTAATTACAAATCAGGGACTTGTTGTGACCTTTTCACACATCGCCCCATTGCAAATGGGGACCCCCCTGATTTTTGCTTTTTAGGGTTTTGCCTTGGCATCGCAACAACGAATCACCAGTCTTTTTACAATGAGGAGTCTGAGTTTTTTATAGGTGGTCATCAAAGTCAATTAGGGAAATTATGATCGAAACAGTGTTTCGACACCATCAAAGTGCTTAGAGAGCCCAAAGGACGAAAAGCGCAATTGCTTAGGGTCAAATTTAACAACTTTCTATTTTTAGAAAGTGCTTTTTTTGCCTTTTCCTATTTTTTAGGAAGTTTTGTTTTTGGCACTTTGGGACTGATCCCTCGAATGGCTATTTTAAGAAAGTTTTTCCTATTTTTAGGGATTCTCACTTTTTCTATTTTTGGAAAGGGGGATCTAGGGTTTAGTTGGTTTGCTCAAGGTCATGAGGTTTATGTGTCTCCAAGTTGAAAAACAAAGGAAAAAAATCTCACCCAAATTCAAACTTGTCCGGAAAAGCATCAATCTCCAAAATTTGTTTAAATCTTCAAGGAAAATTTCTTGAGAGGTTAAGGAAATTTGCAATCATGGAGAAGGAAAATTATTTTCAAAGTCCTACATGAGAGAGGAAAATTATTTTCAAAGTCCTACCCAAGCGAGGAAAGGAATTTATAAAGTCCTACAAGACGAGGAAAATCATTTTCAAACTCCTACACATGGCAAGGAAAGAAATTTTCAAAGTCCTACACAATGAGGAAAGGTTTTCACCAACTCCAACTTGCACAAGGAAAATGTTTGGTATTGGAGTTGATTTCTCAACCCCACAGCTCCCGAAGATCACCTGCAATCAAACACCTGCCACAAAATAAGAGAGAAGCAAATAGCTATGGAGGCCAAAAGATTGTTGATCCAAAAAGATAAATCATATTGATTATCTAATAACTGAATGAATATACAATGTACAATGAGGTGCTTATAAAGAAAGCACTGTGCTAAATTTAGGAGAACTAAAGTGCAAGCATGAGGAGCTAAATAAAGCTCAACTCTAGCTAACTAGATGCATAAAAGCTAAACTAGGTGCACAACTAAAATAAGCACTCCTAAGTGAACTTAAGCAAAAAAAAGCATAACTAGTTGTCATAAAGCAACTAACGGCTAAATATGCTCTAACATTTGGCAAACTCCGATTTTGAAGGGGAAAGAATTTCATCAAGTCTACCTAGCATTGGGAAAGATTTTTGTGAAGTCCGCCTAGAAGAGGAAAATTTTTGGTGAAGTCAAATTTGATTAAGGAAAGAAATTTCCAATCTCCGATTCACATGAGGAAAAATATCTACCAAGTCCGCCTTGGTGAGGAATGTTTTTTGTGAAGTCCAATTTGGACTAGGAAGAGAAATCACCAAATCCGCCCAGCATAAGGAAAAAGTTTGCCAAACTCTGATGGTTGAAGAGGAAAAATTTTGCCAAAGTCCGATTTGGAGAGGAAACGTTTTCACCAACTCCGACTGGCATGAGGAAAATATTTGGCAAAGTTTGCCCTACATGAGGAAAAGATTACATCAACTCAGACTTGCACTAGGAAAGTGTTGTGACCATTTCACACATCGCCCCATTAAAATGGGGACCCCCTCTTTTTGCTCGGTTTTGCCTATTTCTCTCTCTGCTTTTAGGGTTTTGGGTTAGTGAGTCAGTCGTTTGGATTAGGGTCAAGCCTTAGGGTTTCCGTTTTGATCATTTTAAGCCAGAGTCCAGTCCAATTTTGAGAGATTGTTGAGCTTCCTCTCGTAGGATGCAATTTTGAAGTGGGGTAAATTCGTCAGAGGTTGAGTAGGTTGGTCTAGGTTCAGTCGGAATTTTGAATATAAATCCAAATTTTGCCTAAGTGTTGATGATGGAGTTGTGGAATTTTGTCTGATTGAATGTTTTTGACCAAATTTTGAAAATTTTGATAATTGATTCCAGGCATTGGAAAAGTCTTATTGTTGCCTTGTCAAGTGGTTAAAACTCTAAATTCATGATATTTTGGCCTAGGGAAGCAAAATCGCTCCTGTCCCTCAGTGAAGGACCGGAGCTTGTTTCTCAAAATTTCACTGTCCTTGCAGGATCAAGACGATTTTTGGATTGGAAGATATAAAGGAGGGCATGTTCTGTCCATTGAATATAATTTGAAGAAATTTGCAAACAAGGAAATGTGCCAGAAGGACAAAATCGCTCCTGTCCCTCACTGAAGGACCGGAGCTTGAAATCCAAAATTGCCTTGTCCTTGAAAGATTTGAATGATTTCGCGATTTGAGGAAAACAAAAGAAGTACATCTTATCAGTTGAATATAACTTGAAAGTACCATAATGAGGAAAATTGGCCCTAGAAGCAAAATCGCTCCTATCCCTCTGTCAGGGACCAGGGCGAATTTTAGTGATAGCTCCCGTCCCTCTCCAAGGGACCAGAGCGATTTTTCTTATAAGACAAGTTTTGGGCGAAGATCAAGTGAGTGTTAAGTTTGAGGCAAGCAAAGGAGGCGTAACGAATCCATTGAAGATAATTTGAAGATTGCAAGACGCCAAGTGAAGCTCATATTGTCCTAGACGCTCCTGTCCCTCTCCAAGGGACCAGAGCGATTTCTTCCTTAGACAAATTTCTCGCCAAGATGAAACGAATTCCATCTTAAAAATGAATGAAAGGGAGCATGACGAGTCCATTGAAGATATTTTTAAACATTGGCAAAGTGTGATTGAGCTTACAAGTACAAGTTCGCTCCTGTCCCTCAGCCAGGGACCAGGGCGAAATATTAGTTATGTTGCCTTCCTTACAAGTTTAAAATCACTCCAGACCAAGGTACGAGGAGGCAGTGATGTTTTAAGGGTGCTTCAAGAGAAACAAAGTTGCAAAGATCGCCAAATATGATGAAATGCCTAAGTTCGCTCCTGTCCCTCTCCCAGGGACCAGAGCGAAATCTCTAGATGTGCTTAAATTTTGAATATCAATCCCATTCTATACGTTCAAGAAGGATCAAGGGACCTCATTTTACACTGTGAAGGCAATTGCGAGTTGATAGGAACAAGAATGAGCCCAAGACACCAAAGATCGCTCCTGTCCTTCAGGCAAGGACCAGGGCGATATTCACTAAGTTGGTCATTTCCTTCAAAAAACGATAGCAAGGCAAGGTCGCACAAGGTCGAAAATGTCTTTGAGAAGATGATAAGCAAGGAACCAAACATCAAAAGGTGACCAACTTGAGGAAAGAAGCAAGTTCGCTCCTGTCCTTCAGTCAAGGACCAAGGCGATATTCATAAAATCAATCATTCTTTCCAAAGATCACATCAAAGCAAAGTTACACAAGGTTGAAAATGTCATTTGAAATGTGATGAACAAGGAGTTAAGGTTAAAAGATGACAAATTTGAGCTAGAATGTCAAGATCGCTCCTGTCCCTCACCAAGGAACCAGGGCGATATTCACTCAAAATATTAAATTTGCTTTGTAAAGGACAAGTGAGTATGCGTGGAATGAAAGAATAAAGTTGTTACTTGCCTTGTGATATAAATTAGTGATTAAGGAGGCAAAGACCAAGGAGTAAATGCAAGATCGCTCTTGTCCCTCACCAAGGGACCAGGGCGATAATGATCTTAAAAGGCATTCATCTACAAAATTGAATAGATCAAGCTCGAGATTCCCAATGGAGATGCCAGTTTCAACGCAGAGGAAGTGATTTTAAGCGTAAAGGACGAGAAATTCAAGAGCAAAATGCTAGATCGCTCCTGTCCCTCTCCCAGGGACCAGAGCGATGTGGTTTGTACTCCTTACATCTCCCATATTTTGGCGCTAACATCATGTTCAAATTGTATTAAATGCTAAAATTCGCTAAAATTTGAAATATTCAATTAAAATTAGCATTTAAAAAATTGCACAAAACATTTAATTAATAATTTTTGCCTTTAAAAGATCGAATTAATTAATTACGAAGGCATTAAATTAATTAATTATTATTTTAAATAAATAACTTGGGGCGCTTGGGTTTTTTATTTTCCATATTTTAAAAAAAAGTCGGCCTTGATTTTTATTTAAAATTTGTTTTTATTTTGCCTTATTTCCAAAAGTCGGCCTATGTGCAATTAGAGGGTGAGCGCCTATATAATGAGGATGTGATATCTCATTTCAAACCATCATATTCATCCTTTCATATGCGAAATATCAAGGTGCGAATTTCATCAAGGTGATGCGAAACATCATAAAAGGGAGTGCGCATTTGGTTTGAAGCAAAGCGAATTTGCCATCATCACGTTGAAGACCCCTAAGGTTGGCGAAGTTACTAGGGAAGGTGTTCGCTTGAGGAAGATCACGTTGAAATCTTCAAAACTCCAATTTTTGTCTAGACAAATCGCCTTATTTTGCATTTTTAGAGTTAGCTCGCAAGAGAGGTATGGCGAAGATTCCTAAATTTAATCTCTAATATATAGTTATACATTGCAAAATCTATTACTTATTATGAAATGTTGTGTAGGTGTTACGATGGCGACCCCAAAGGCGGGAGCATCCACCAGTCGTCCAGCTCTCATGAAGGAAGATCAAAAGAACGAAGAACTGGAGACCAAGATCGTGTCTAAGTGGAGCAACATTGGAGATACCAACTTGGGCAACTTCAGTACGAAGAAGTTTCGAGAGGTCCCTTATATTGGCAAGCCATCACCTTTCGCCAGGAGGATAATTGAAAGTGGCATCATTAAGGCGGCCGGCTTCCCTCCAGCAGTCCAATGCCATGAGTTGATGATCGAGTGTGCTCGCCATTATGATCCTTAGTCCAGAACGATCGTGTCCAAGGAAGGAGATACTTTTGCTTATCTTTCAGAGGAGGCTATAAGTGAAGCTTTTCACTTACCAGAACATAAAGATATGATTTATAAAAGCTTAGAAGGAGCCAAGTCCATGTACGAAGATGATCCAGATGCTTGCCTAAGCATCATCAACAAGAATTGGTTACTTAAGAGTCGTCCTCGCCTGAGCAAGATCCCGAACACACCACATAGGATCGATTTCCAGGAGGAGTACAGAGATTTGATAACAATGCTCAACCGAGTCACAGGAGCCCCTCAAGCCTTCTATTTCGAGAAGTGGATGTTCTACTTCATCCAAGTGATAGTTCAGGGAAAAGGAACAATCCATTGGGCTAGAATGATTAGCCATTGCTTGGACGTACAGTTAAGGAGACTGAAGGCTACCAAGTCATTCCACATGAGTTCATACGTCGTATATGCCTTGATCAGGAGCTTCGAGTACGCAGGGTTACATCACAGAGGAGTGATTGGAAGAGGACCCAGTGAGGTCAGAGTTTGTGATTCCTATGTCCACTTGCATCATCCACCAGGAAGTAACTACAAGTTAGTTAATGATACCTTCACGATGAACATCACCAGGACGTTGCAAGGCGGGATTCACAATAGGCTATCACAGGATGCACAAGAGCTAGTAAAGAGGTACGGTGCTTGGTTTATCCAATTTCCGAAATTTACTTATATTAGAGTTCATGGATGTCCTTCACCTCCATACATGTTGCCGAGATATCCGACAGACAGAATAGTGTTACTTGAAGTAACTAGACAGTTGGCAGCTTATGCGAAGGCATTCAGACACAGACATGGAAATGGAGTTCCTGTACCTATCATATTAGGAAATTCAGTTGAGGTATGTCCTAATGCTCTAGCCATGGATGACGCAGAGAAGGAGTTAGCTTTGTATTCATTTTCATTCTTTGCCTTGAGAGAGAGCTTTGATCCACATGGATATATAGAAGAGACAGTCGGTAGGAAATATAAGCATGAGTTTCAAATAGAAGATTTTATGATGAATCTCTTAGATGATCTTGAAGTGAAAAGGAAAATGCATTCCAGATTACCTTTGGACTTCATCAGGAAATGCAAAATTTACAGAGTGGTCGACCAAGCTCAGGACAGTGGCAGACATCTTCAATCATCTTATGATCGAGAAAGCAAGTCAGTGAGGCTAGATTGGAATGAACCCGAGGTTGTGGATCTAGATGCCTTGATGGCTCCAGTCTTGTCTTGTACTCGCAGATGGGTTGATGTGCAGCATCAAAAGTTGAGAGAGCAGGGCATAGCTATGACTTTCACCTTGGAGGAGAGACCAGTTGAAGGTGGGGCAAGTGTAAGCGAAGGTAATCCTAATCCCAGAAATACAAGTGAAGGCAACCTTCGAAGTGCAAGTGAAGGCAATCTCCATCCTAGAGGCTCGAAGAGGAAAGAAAGACCTAAGAAAAGGGAATCCTCCAAGAAGAAGCAAGAGGCCAACCGAGATCGTTCATCCGGCACATCTTCTCGACAGGAGAAGAGGACATTTGAGATAGAGGAATCCATGGAATCAATGGTACAGAATGATAAAGAAGGACAGGCACCTCGAAGGTCACCAGGTGGATCTCTCCAAGATAATGAGTTGCATGAAGATAAAGAAGATAACGAAGTGACATCTCCTCTCAGAAAAGAAGAAACATTGCCCAAGGAGATTCAGGTTAAAGAAACAAGATCTGCCATCCCAGATTGGTTAAAGGAAAGATTAACGAAGGTAATTGTGGTCGAGGATGAGGACAATGTGATTGATTTGGAGAGTCTCGTTGGACATTCCCAGGAAGTGACAGAAAAGAGGAAGGCTACTAAGATGTCCAAGATGATTAGAGATGAGACTGGATCCAGAATATTACAGATAGCTACACCGGCCGTGGACAAGTATGAAGGTGAGATCCTTGCAGAAGAATATGATGTAGAGACATTTGAGCTTGGTCCACTCACAGCCGAGCAGACACTAGATGATGCCACCGATTCATTTGAGGCATTGAAAGATAAGCTTAGGGAAGAAATGGAGAAAAATAGAAAGCTTGAGAGAGAGAGAGGTGCATGGAGAACATACTTCAGCCATCTCAATCAACCTTTGGGACGTCAGGATCCAGCAGTATCCCCTACACAGGCACTTCCCCTTCAATCAATTGGTGAGGCAGAGAGAGTCAAGAGTTTGGTTCAGCTTATGAGCTCATGGATTGACAAATCCCATACAGTTGCTATTGAATTTGCAACAAGGATGATGCAAACCATTCACCGAGCTATTCAGGTTTTTGAGGTCATCCACAACTTGATGATAATTGTAGCTGCTTTTGCTCATACTAAAGATGTTATCATTCCTGTCTTGCAAGTAATCAGACAAACATCAAGGAAGGTCCTGGCACAGGAAAAGATAATGGATGGAGGACCTCATAGTTTACTTCAGTGGTCAACCTTACTCCAGATGAAGGAAGTTCTCTTCGAGGACATCAATTCTAGGTGCAATCATGTTGAGGAGGTTATCCACCCGATCCAGGACAGAGTATTTGAGGTACTGCGTACCATTCTTGGCAGGAGGATCGAAGTTGAGACAGATGTGGATTTGCAGGAATTGGAGGATAAAGTCAAAGTCATCTTTTGCAAGGATGCTAATGTTATCACAGATGAGCAACGGGACCGGATGTTTGCTACCATGCTCTTGATTGAGAAGACTAAGGAACTTGAACCTGGTTGGGACGCTGCTCTTCTCCAGGCATTTGATCAGGTCATCCACTTGGAAGAGAGAATGAAGAATCTTCCCGAGATTCCAATTGCTGAGATCGAAGGAATCGTGTCTAGATTCATTGCATATGCTAAAAAGGAGCATTGGAAAGGGAATAAGATTCTAGATGAGAGGTTATTATAGATGACATGGCACCTTAATTGTCATTGGTCTATAACTCCTAGATTTTCGTGCCAAATTTAATAATTGGCTATGCATTTAATGTTGTGCAATAAAAGGGGGACTTTTGTAATAAAACCCTAATTAGGGTTTAGGTGTCATAATCTTGGCCTTTGATCTTCTTTTCGATCTGGACCGTTCATTGTAATTGAGGATGCTATATATACCCTCATTTCTTTTCATTTTGAAACTAGAACTAGAAAAATTAGAGATTAAGGAGAAATTAGAGAGATTAGAAGCAAGTTGTTTTTGTAGCAAGATTGAGCTTTGAGGGAGGAATTTCAAACAATTGTTGTACATGATGGCTTTGAGATCAATGAAATATTGAAATTATGGTGTTTTATTGCAATTCTCGTGGTTATCTTCATGGTTGTTCATTTTCTTGAATCATTCTCAATCAAAGTAGTGTGTTAATTCGAAGGACAAAGTGTTGGACTTGATCTTTGGTAGGATTCGCTTTCCAAACCACTAGCTTCTTGCTGATTGTAGGAACGCCTTGCGTGGTCGACTGGAGATATTTGAATCGCTTAAACCTTCAATCGTTATTGTATCTTGGATATGTACCTTCGTGATAGTGTCCTTGATACTTGATGTATTGAAAAATCATTTGTTACCTTAGAAGATCGCATCAATTTCAATTGAGTTGTTAATTTATGGCAATATTGAAGTTGGTAGAATCTTGCCAAGTCTCGTCTACATGGAGTCATTCTTAGGGTTAGACTAGATTAGATCTCTTGCAAACCCTGCCCTTTGATATTTTTGAGAGCTTGTTTAGTTTAGAAAATTCTTCGGAAACGTAAGGCCCCTTGATGACACAGCAATCACAACGACCACTGGTGCTTATCCACACGTAGAGACCCTACTTACAAGAACATTGGAGTCACCCTAACTAATCCTTCTTGCGATATCTTCAGCAGTTAGAGACTTTATTCAAGAGAGGATAAGATGCCTTTGGGTATTTTATTCTGTGTATGATTGTGTACAAAATACACGTCAACAGAAAGGAATTCCTAAAGTCCGCTAATAGGAGGAAAACTTTTCATAAAGTCTGCCTTAAAGAGGAATGTTTTGGGCAGAGTAGCCGGAAACTCCTTTGTCCCTCCTTGGGCACGCGTATCCCCGTGTCCATTCCTGTATCTAAAATGGATATGTATCCGATACAGCCCGGATAGATGTTGAATACTGTACCCACGCGTACCCAAAAAACCTTGATTTCCAACCATGCTAGATACTATGTGATTTGTTTTTTTTTAAATTTGACATAAATCTTCCTAAATTTAATTTTAAAAACCTTCATTCATGCATTTTTAAACAAAACCTACACCAAATGAGAAAGACAAATGAAATATTTTTCTATTTCAGTGACCCATTTTTTGGGTTATCTTCCAATGCAACTCTACTATTTTTGCATATTGTAAAATGTTAAATCAACTTATCATTATTTATGTAGCAATTGTGTGTCTATATTGCTTTTGAAGTAATGAAAATCTCCTCGGATAACTTAGAAAATTGTGTTAAATATATGCGTATGTGTTTTTTATGAATGACGTATCCAGACGTATCCATATTGGGGGTCTTAAAATGGCTGTATCCGTATTTGCATCTGTATCCGTGTCCATGCAACTTTGGTTTTGGGTGAACTCCGATTTGAAAAGAGAATGTTTTGTGAAGTCCGATTTGCATAAGGAATGAGAATCATCAAAGCAAGGAAAGGATTTCACCAGGTCTGATTTTAAGAAGAAATGCTGAGTTCGATTTTGGAAAGAAAAGGGATAGAGTTCGATTCATGAATCTAACTGAAATTGAAAATAGAAACTTACCTTGAAGACTGAATTCAACAAGGAAACAAGACAATTTAATAAGTGACCAAGTTCGATGAATGTAACGAAAATAGAAACAATCAGAACTGAATTTGGAAGGAGGGATTGAGTTTCTAAAATGCAAATCGAACCTCACGAGATGCATTATTCTTATAAGGAATTAAACATTCATTCTTTCATTCAAACAGTTCATAGTTTGCAGAGCAAAACATTTGGAGAGCAAAAGGTTCGAAGGCATTTTACATCTATTTCTTATCTTCTTTTCAAGGTGACGGGTATTCTAGTCCACTTTCTGCCTTTTGGTGAGGATTCAAAACACATCTTTGGTGATTTTCAATCTACTTTTCAAAGTTTTGGAGGAGATTTTCAAGGGACTTATAGTCTGATTTTCACATTACTTTCCAGAAATTGAATCTGATTTCAACATTAATACACAGATTTTGGGGCTGAGTTTTTCATTTTCAGATTTCTTGAGGACCAATTTCAAATCAGACCAAGTTTTTCAAAATTTTACTTTCTTCAATTTCAAGGTGCTTTTTCACACTTGCAGCCTGTTGAAAACTAGAATGTTGAGGAGTTGGAGTGAAAATACCAGAATCAGAACTCATTTTGTCATCAAACCTTCAAAATTCACACTCAAAGTTAAGAATCCTAACTTATTTTCTTTTGGTTTTGCAGATTGCAGATGACAGCAGAGATAGGATCGTCAAGGAGAACACAAATGAAGTTCCAAGCAAACAAGGACTCCCCACCTGAATTGAAGAAGTCTTCAAAATGGAAGGAAGAATTTCAAGGCATCAAGAAAGAAAAGTCCTCAGACTTGGTGAAAATATAGAAAAAAAAGAATTTCGGACTTCTTGGGGGATTTCATCTACAATCCCAGACCTATTGAAGCAATGAGGGCAACTTCTTGAAGGATTTCATCTCCTGAAGAATTAGAGACAAGTTCCCAATCAGAATCAGATGGTGACAAGAGGAGTATTCCAAACAAATTTCCATACTTGGACAATTTCTTGACACAAATTGGAGAATTCAGAGGAATAACATCAATCCAATTCAAGCAGGAAGAATTTCAAAGCAATCAGGAAAGAAAATTTTAATAACTTCAAGCACAGACATTTGCTCCAAGGGGAGACTTCCAGACCTCAAAGATTCAAATGTGAGTGAGAAGAAGAGATCAAAATCTCTAAGGAATCCAAGATCAAAACTAGGTAGAAGCAAGCGCAAAGGACAAAGTCGTCGGCAAGGAAAGATATTCTAAGGCAAGTACATGGAAGAACAAAGTGACCAAGGAGGACATCCAACATGCTGAGGTGCCCCCTCATCATCTTCCAATCAATCAGATTGTTCCAAGTCAAATTGTCCAGGTTCAATGAACCTGACTTATCCATGGAAGCTTATAGAAGGCACACTCCACAATGCAACAACCTTCTATTTTATTATTGGTGTCTATTTAGCAAGAAGGACAAGTGTCCCCAAATGTGATTTTCTCATTGGTTGAGAGGTAGTTAGTTGTAACAAACCCTAATTAGGGTTTTATTTTGTAATCTCGGTCGTTGATTTGAAATCAATCTTGCCCATTGAATTGTAATTGAAGAGACTATAAATTGAGCTCACCCCTCATTTGTAAAACATGGGAGCATGTTGCAAAACATATTGAGATAAGCAAAATGTTGTTTACGACTGCCAAAGTAATAAGTAATGCATTGTTCGAATTGATGGTGATTACTTCTCTTATTTTGGAGTTTGCATGGTTCTTATCCCTCATCATAGTTTAGATTTTATGTTAGACGAATGCAAGATCCAATAAGTATTGATTTATGGTGAATCTTACACTAATACTTTTGATGAATAGATGATTTTTGTTCATTGTGCAAAGTTAGTTTGAGCTTACTTTGTGGATGCTTAACTTTTGTCTAGATAAATATTGTTCGATTTGATGGTAGGTATTCATGACGTAAAGATCATAAGCACGCCCCTTGAAGATTGCACCCGCTTTGTGTAGTTATCCTAGCATGGTGAAGCAAAGTGTGGTTATTGGTTTCACCTAGTCAATACCATCTCTTGAATTCTTAGGAATATATTAGAACTTTTGAACCCTTATCTCCTTTTCAGTTTTCTTTAAGTCCATGATCCAAGACCCAAACGATAAAGCTTCATTGTCTAGACCTTAATTGTGAATTGAACGAGCCAAGCGTAAGTCCCTTTGTGTACTACCATCATATCACAACGCCCATTGAGTTTATCCACACGTCAAGACCTGACAAAATAAACCTTGGAATCACCATATGATCTTCTCGCAATCTTAGCATATGCGGTGATTTTGTTCAAGAGAGGATAGTGTCTTTGGACATTTTATTCTGTGTTCGGTGGGTAATAAAATGCACACCAACAGGACTGAGCATAGACACTTGAGTTGTTAGATCTGGATTGACATTGAGATACATCATTAGTTTCTTGTGGGATACTAGCTTTGACATGTTTGCTTATAAATTCTGGCAGTAACTATTTCTGTTTTTAACCTGAATTGGATTGTAATGTAATGAACTAGTTAAAAACTTATAAAGCTAAGTTACCTGGTTCTTCTCAACCAGTTCCCATTCCTGTACCCAACTGGGCCAGGTTGGGAGCAATATATTTATGGTAGCTTCATTTACTAATACACAGAAGCAATTTTATCAAATGTTGTAAGTGTCATCAAAGTGATATTCGGTATCCTACATCCTCTGACAAATCCAGTTGATTTATCTATAAGCTGTAGTTGTAACAGACCCTGGCTACTGGGAGTTCTTTATATATACAGGCATTTACTCCTTGATTAACATTTAGCCCTATGGGTATTGACTATTGAACCAGCAACTTCCTCAGGAGTAACTAGCAGATTGAAAGTTCACCCATGTGCTAAACTTTCCAAGAAAAATTTATCACATAAGAATTGAGATTAGGTGATATTCTTGGGTGCAATATTAATAACTAGCTCAGCTTGGTTGTCATTCCTGTTCAGTTGGCAACAGGGACACTCCTTATAATGGAGTAATGTTCACTCCTTATGATGATTATTTTGCAAAAGGGAAAAGTTTTTTATGTGATCAAAACATTGACTGCTACAATGAATGGATTCTATACGTCTACCATCTAAAAACAAAAAACAGAATAAATGCAGGTGCACAGCAGTTCTAAACCACATTACAATTTCAGCATGTTTTGAAGGATTGTCAACATAACATATTCATAAGAACCAAAACATTTCAAACTAATGAAGGGTGTACAGTGGAGAATAACTGATCATCTTCATTGGTTCTTGTACCAAATACCGATTCAGAAATTTTATAGACAATTTAGAATGTGAAATTAAATCACTTTAGTCTTTTGTTAGGTTCCTATTATCACAAAAGCTTGCACCCTTGCTGAGCTATCAACTCAACAACTTGTGAAACATGGAAACAACCCCGAAGTGTGGGACCTTGCGCAAGGAGGTTGAATCTCCAGAGAAGGCTGGCTTACTTCTCAATCCAGGTGCAGGTGTTGAACCAACTCAACACTTCAAAACTTACTCCTAAGTCTATCCTAACAACTTGCAGAGGAAAAGAGAAGAGATGAATGCTTAAAATAAAAAGAGGTGATGCACCAAGAGGAGATTGTTTCTTTCCCTACCCGAATGACACAAACAATCAACTGAAATACCCAGGAGATGCACAAACTTCAGTTGCATGAATGACCTCAACGCACGTATGGAGGTTAGAATTTGCTGAATATCAAGAGGGGAGAAGGTTTCCCACAAGTCGCACTCAGAAAAATAAATTTAACACAACATATATGAGAGAAGAGCCACAAAACATACACCTATGATGAAGGTAAGGAAACCTACACAACATACATAAGTTGAAGAAAGGCAAGAATAGCAATTTCAATTCATTCAAAGGCCAATGGCCAAACTTACAGTTGCAAAATGCAGAATAAATACAAGAGAAGTGGAAGAGCATAGAATAGCTCAAGCCAACAGGGAGAGAACCCTTTACAATGAGGCTTAACAGCCTTTATATAGAAAACTGGTCGCAGAGGAGAGACCATTGGTCAAGGAAGAGAAGTCTTGACCCCTGTGTGTGCAGGGAAATGCCAGTCTGGGAGTGCAAGGAAGTGCATGCACCTAACTTCTGTACATGCAAGCAACCTAGCCATACCCTAAAAATGCAACCTTGAGAAGGGTGGATTGACTGACCTTCCAAAGTCAAAGCATGCAGACATGACATAAGTTACCACAACAAGCATGGCCCTATACCTCTCTTGATGGAAATCTTGCCAAAATCATTAAATGCACCCATGTGGCTCCACGAAAGAAGGTGCACAAGTCACAAAAGTCGCCGGAGCATTTCAAGCTTTGAGTGTTAATCACGCCATCCGGAAGTGTTGCAAGCCGGAAAGAAGTTTGCGGACTTCGAAAACTCGGGTTCCCGAAGTGGGGAAGACAAGGAAGGAACTTCGGAACCTCGGGGTTCCAGGGTTTCGGGGAAGGGGAAGGAGAACTTCAGAACCTCAGGGTTCCGGAGTTCCGGGAAAGGGAAGAAGAGACGAAGCAAAAGGAAAAGGGGAGACCTAGCAAAGGAACCTCGAGGTTTCGGAGTTCCGAGGAACTGAAAAAGGGCTAGGGAAAGAAACTTCAAAACCTCGGGCTTCCAGAGTTCTGGAAAACTGGAAAAAGGGGCTAAGGAAAGGGAGGAACTTTGGAACCTCGGGGTTCCGGAGAAGGGAAGAAGGCAAGGAGGGAACCTCGGAACCTCGGAGTTCCGGAGAAGAAGGACAAGAGACTTAGGAAAAGAACTTCAGAACCTCGGGGTTTTGAAGTTCAAAAGAAGGCAAGGGAAAGGAACCTCGGAACCTCGAGGTTCTGGAGTTCCCGGGAACTGAAGAGAAGGACGAAAGGAAAGGAACTTCAGAACCCCAGGGTTCTAGAGTTCCGGGGGAAGAGAGGAGGCTTAGCAACCTGGGAACTTCGAGGTTCCGGAATTCCGGGTTTGAGGACTAAGGAACTTCCTCCAGACAAGACAACACTTCACACTTCATAATTTCATTGCTTTTCTCCTTGTTCAACTGGGGCAGAAATGGTCCATGGATCATATCTCTAATCAGTTCTCATTGATGGACCAAGGGTGTCATAAAATGACAACAGTTCCTAAGGCCATCAACCATATTTTGAATCTTTATAGCCCATCGAAAACTATTGGTTGCCAATATTATCGGGAAAAACAACTTGTCCACTGAAACTAAACAAGAACTAGGTGATTATGACAGCTACTTGCTATAGCACAGGCTAAAAATAATGAGGAAATTTTGAGGGAAAGACTCAATTGTTATAAAAAAAGCCCTATATTAGTTGCTTAGCTTGTGCTTTACGTATATCCTCTGCTTGGGAGTTATGAACTTAAATGGTTTTTTGCTGAAGTGTAACCCAAGTATCATTTTATAATCCAACCTCCTTTGAATAATGAGAAGGAAGGACATCTATTTGACAAAAGTCAAAACCATTTGGGAACACTCAGACTCAATAGCTAATTAAGATAATTCAAGAAATACAAACCACTTAGATCATTGTTAAAAAGAAATTTGTGATGAGTTGTTCCACTAATCTCACTGCCATGATCTAGAAAAAAACCAATTGAGTATTGTTGCTTCAATTTTTGAAATTTTCATTTTCCAGCCTTAAGTCTAAAATCCTGGTTCATATGTCACTCTTCACCCTAACACATTTCCTTAATATTACTAAGCCTTGTTCGCAGTCGGGTTTTCGTCGAGCCTTTGTATCCAGTCAGCAAACTAACAAGTCTCTAAACCTTTCCTTTGGGTTCAAAAGTTCAAGCAGTTCCCGACCACCCGACTATCCTTAAAACGTCAATCCTCATAATGCATGAATTCTTGTAGTCGATCAATCGAGAAATATTGGAACCCGTGTACCCTTCGCTAGCCTGGTTCAACAATTCAACATTTTGCCAAACGCCAGACTCAAAGCATTTCCGACTCTCGAGGCGTTGTCTTTTATTGACATTAGCTAGTTTAGTTCATTCATGACCAATGGGTGATAGAAGACATGAGAAGTGTGTTAGCACAATTTTCAAGAGATGAAGCAGTACCTTAGCCGCCAGAATTAAATGCATTTAATGCCTTGATCCTTAAAATGGCCACCATCTTTCTAATTTCTTTTTCATCCTAAACACGCAACGACAAGAGCTCTGAGTTTTCTACATCGTGCAAGAGGTTGTAGAGACAGGTCAAAATCAATTTACCTCATTTCTTTACCCTCCTCTCTTTAAGGTGATTTTCAAGCAAATTGTTTTGAAGGTCTTAAACGTTTCTCTCATGGTCCCGTGTAATATATTTCCCCTAAGCCTTTGCAAACTCACTTGCTGAACTCTAGTACTACATAATTTTTCTAGTTGATTGTTTATTGTGCTTGAAATTTTGGTCCCTTCTAATGCCACTGAGAGTAGAAGATGACCTTGATCATAGGAAGAAGGTAAATGAGGAAGACACATGTCTCTTGGATATTTGGAGGAGAATGTGGCATGGCTCTGGAAGGGTCATCTTTTTATTTTGAGGTCTTGCTTAATTATCTTTGTAATGGCTGTCCTCAAGAAGTCGTTCCCTCTGATGACAGTTATTATAGCTTAGCTATATATTAGAATAAAGGAGAGAGCCTAAGGGTTCGGTTATGTTCTTTTGGGGGTATCTTTGAGAGAATCCCTTTTTATTTTTTTTGAAGTGTTAATACAATTTCTGGAAGAACAATTAATGAAAACTATCTAGATTGGTTTCTAAGAATCATGAACTTTGTGTTATGGTTGTCGAATGGTTTATTCTTCTTATGTGGAATGTACCTCTGTTTAGAAACTTTAGATAATTTCTTATTGTTTTCAAAAGTGTTTAAAAATTTTATATTTGAGCATCTGTTGTAAATGATTCATATATTTGAATGGATATTACAACAATCTTTTAATTGGAGGTTGTTGCGATTTGGTTGTTCAGTATAGAATCTTTGTATTCTATCTTGTTCTAAATTTAGTTATTAATTATTGTCTTTTAAAGCTTTCTGGTTAAAAGCTCTGCCTTTCCTCAGATTTCTGGTTAAAAGCTCTGCCTTTCCTCAGTTTTCTAGTTAAAAGCATACATAGTTTTCATTTATTACATTCTATTAGAATGTAGTTGTGCCTTGTAAAATAGGCAGAGAACAGATACGAAATATCATTGTATCTGACTCAACTGGTGGTTTCAATTGCTATTTGTTTGGGCGTGAGAATATAGACTTAAGTGGCAAATTTGTTAACCAACAAATTTTTGGCGAATCTGCTGGGGAAATATTAAATACTCTTGCATGGTGATTTTGATGAATTCCTTGTTTGTTGTAAAATAGAAATGGTGTTATCTCACGAGGACATCTTTCCAGTCCTTTCAACCGAATTTGGGTTGGCACGATGAGCAAGAAGACCTAATTACGCAAATAAGAACGTTGTCTTGGAGATGTTGGAGAAACATTGAAGATTACAGAAGTGTCAGTCGAGTTTTAAAAGAAGAAGAACAATTAGCCCAAATTCCAAGACTGGTAAGACATAGCGAAAGGAGATACCTTGTTGTAGCTATACTGGAGAATCCGGTTCATAGAAGAAATTAGGTGCCACCTTGAGACCAGCCAAATAATCAACCAAACCCTCTCCCAAATAATCAACCAAACCCTCTCCCAAATAATTAGAATAAGGTTGACAACTCTGTATTTTTCCGTTGATTTAAAGGATACACCAAAGGTTGGCTTCTAAAAGATACACCAAAGGTGATCAGAAGAAAGGCATTTTGGATACCGATTTTGATTTGCTCCAATCCATAATGTTTTTCACTTTTCCACCCATTAGGAAAACTAAGTCTCTAAGCAGACCATATTCTCCTCCTCGTCCAAAAGCTCTACCTAGCCCATCCTGCTAAGCATTGCTCCTAGTAGGGATTGTTTTACCCTTACAAGTCAATTTCCCCGTTATTAATCCGATCAGTATGGCCCTACTTGTTCCTTGGGGAGTTGCAATCAGAACTCTTAATTTGGGGACACAGTTACATGATTTACCTAGAGGCTCAAGAAAAATAATACCCAAATTCAGAGGAGATGGAAAGGTTACTCCAGAAGAACATATTGATGCCTTATTTGCAGCATGCTCCCTATTGGGGGTCCAACATGAAGACGTTGTTGTTACATTATTTGTGGGATCCCTAACCGATGATGCAGCTAAATGGTTTAATCATCTACCCAATGCAACAATTGATACTTGGGCCACTATGAGAACTAAATTTGAAGATGGATTTAAGTTAGTTGAGAATGAGCACACTCTAATCGCTCAATTATCTTCAATGAAGAAAGAAGTGCATGAGCCAATGCGTGATTTTGTGGCAAATTTTGATAAGGTAGCTAATCGAATCCCAAATAACCTAAGACCTGGGATCCTCTTCAAAAGTGTTTTTTTATTAATGCCCTTCCTTCGGATGTCAGTTTTTCTAACAAAAGAGAAGATGCGTCTAATTTAGCAGCAACACGAGCATTGGCTATATTAGTAGAAGATGATTTGATAACGTCTATGAGATGAAAAAAAGAAGTACAAACTAGTAAACCTCACGCAACTAGTTCTTTTGATCCAATGATTGTCTAACGATATTATTACTTTGAAAAGACAGATGCCTAAAGGTTCCTATCAACTATCGTACCAAGAGATGTCAAGGAAAGACTATGGTCAGCAAGGGACTTTCCCTACGCGATTGTCTCTAGCTAGACCCACGCAAAGATTAGCCATAGAAGCTCCTCCCTTAACAAGTAAAGGAAACCACATGGCATGTAATTTTCATCTGACTACGGATCATGATGGCTCATCTTGTCCTGAAATGACAAGGTTTATGCAGATGGTCTAATGGTCTGGACAAATGAGCAACAAAATGAATATCAAGTAGAAGAAGAGCCCTCATAGAATGTTGATGCCACTATAAATTTCTTTGAATATGAGTCTGATTTTGAAAAGGGGGAAGATTTATATACCTAGGTAGATGGCTCCAATTGTGCCTTATTTACCAAAGGGCAATACACTCAAAGGAAGGAGTCCAAAGGGCAGAGCAGTGACGCTTCAGCAGGTCCAAAATTCATCCTATCAAGCGATGCTACCTGGAACTATAAAGACAAAGAGTCAAAAACAATCAAAACCACCTCTACCAAGGTATCTTCCAATTCTTGTTCCAGTGAAATCCTTTCATCTTTTGATATTGTAGAATCATGTAAAAATACTAAAATCCAGATTTCCCAAGCTGAATATCTTTAAACTCAACCCTGCTGAATTGGATAAACTTGTCAGGTTTATTAAAGAAGAACCCTTACCCTCTCCGCTAAACAGCCAAGTGTTTGATGAAGACCCTAACACCATTGAGATACGAAATTGTTCAAATTCTCATTCAATTTCTTATGATCTCAAAGGTCCCCCTGAAAAACCAAGCCCTTCTTTGTATCTCTATATATAAACGGGTATAGATTGAGCAATTGCGTGATAGACTCGGGAGCTTCCGAAAGCCAGAGCCCTTCTTTGTATCTCTATATATAAACGGGTATAGATTGAGCAATCGCGTGATAGACTCGGGAGCTTCCAACAATGTTATGCCTGCTCAAGAAGCCAAAGCCCTTGGTTTGGCAATCACTTCTCAAGAAAATGCTATTCCATGGACTCCTCCAAGGTGCCTATCTTAGGCCAAATTAAAGATGCTCAAGCCACTTTACCCCTTTTCCCTAAAAAGAGATTAAAGCTCACAATCCTAGTGGCTGACGTCCCTACAAGCTATGGGATGCTACTAAGTAGAAGTTTCTGCAAAAATCTAGGAGATATTCAAATGGACTAGTCTTATGCTACCATACCCGTAGATGGGAAGAAGGTTCGCCTAGAGCCGGAACCTAAAGCAAAATTCATCGTGTTAAAATATGGAGACCCAAGGTCCGAGATTTTGTATGTTGATGCAGGCCCTAGAACTTACATGTTCACTTCCACTACCAAAGAGACTATCGACACAGTCAATCCTGATTTGTCAAACAAGTTGTGGAACTTAGAGTTTGATGGAAGTTGTTCCTCTTTTGGATTTGGTGTTGGTATAGTCCTTATTTCTCCTGATGATTATAAATTCCCTTTTGCTTATAAGTTGGAATTTGAGAATAAAAATGATATAGCAGAATATGAAGCTTTACTTTTAGGTTTGAGAGCAACAAAAGAAATGGGAATCTGACAGTTAAGAGCCAAAGGAGATGCGGAGCTTATAGTCAAGCAAATCAGGAATATATACGTTGTTGAACACCAAAGGTTAAAACATTACAGCAACAGAGTATGGGATTGCATTGAAGAATTTGAAGCCTTTATGATAGAAACCGTTCCAAAGAATCAAAATAGTCAAGTTGATTCTTTAGCTGTTTCAGCATCCCTCCTTCCACCTCATCCTGATAAAAAGTACAGCATTGAAGTGTTATATAGACCAAGCGTACTTGTTAGTGTGAATCACTGACAAGTTTTTGATGATGACAAACAAATTATTGGTTTTCTCCAAAAAATTGATGTTTTTATGTTCTAAGAAGGAAGCGTTGGGGAAAACACCAGTGCTCTAGGAGAAACCTAATCCCAAAGTAATAAGAGAAATGAAGTAATTTGGCTTGAGGGGAGCAAGATTCCCAAAGGCTTAGTTTCCCTGGAAAGTTCGAGAGGTGACTGTTCGTGTGGAGTTGAGGATGGTGACGGCCAGGCTACTAAAGTCAAGATGAACACAACCTATTGCGACTCTAGTGATATGAAAGAGGGTATGAATGATGTTGTACCCATGCCTTTATTTCCTCCTAAATCAGAAACCTTTACTCTTGATATTAATGAAGAAGACCAAATGGTAGAAATTATTTCTGGTAAGGTTGCAAAGGGGTTTTTGAATCATAGCTTAGGTATGGAGGCTTTTGTCTTTGATGATATTGATTCCATGATTGATAAAGTTGATGTAAAAGAAATCAAACAATCAAATCTTCTCATCACACTCAAATATTCATCATTTAAGTTCCTTGATGAAGAAGATGAAGGAAAGAGTCACCAAAAGAGGTAGTGTATCCCTCTACTCTTAGAAATTCTTTTCCCGAAGGATATATGCGTAGGTTCAAATGTTTTCATTTCATTTTCCTATTACTCGTGGCACTGGTTCAACAAATGAAATATATGCAAGTGAAGATAAAATTGAAGAATCTAATAATCAGATGATGGATCCTGATGAAGGTATGGGTAAATTGAATTCTCAGTTCACTTGTATTCCCAGTGATGATTTTCTCAATGTGAGAGAAGAAGAAATTATCACAATCAGATTAGATCCTATGCTTTTAGAATGTGGAATTACAAAGTCAGGGCAAACATACACATGTCCAAAGATTGCTTCAACTTGCACTCTGCAGAAAGGATGTTCAAGTTTTGATACTTTCTTTGTATATCCAAATTAAATTATTGAAGTAGTAACCAATATAGAAATAGATTATTTCACTAATGTTGCACATGGAGTCATTAAAGAAGTGAAATATGATGAAAAGTGGTTGCTCAGGCATGAATATGTTTCAGAAGGGTTTTTACACTCCATCAATCTGAAATTTGGCATTGAAGCGACTGCAAAGTGGTAGTTATGTTCAACCTCAAAAATTCGGCTACAATCCATTGTTTCCTAGAGGATCATACTTCTCTAAGCCTGTTGATGGGTTCATTGAACAGTTTTGGGCACTTCTTGAGGTGGGGTCTCTGTGCCATGTTCTTTTGTTTTCCTATTTTGACTTGCTTGTTTTGGTGTTGTACCCGGTTTCCCTATCCTCATTTGTTTTAACTTTGTCGCCCAATTGATAAGGCCTTTAGCCAAGTGTTATGGATTCTCTGCGTCCTAATTAGTCCTTGTCCCTCTTCAGAGCCTATTTTTGCCTCAATTTTTGAAATTTTCATTTTCCCGTCTTAAGTCTAAAATCCTGGTGCATATGTCACTCTTCACCCCGACACGTTTACTTAATATTGCTAAGCCTTGTTTGCAGTCGGGTTTTTGTCGAGCCTTTCTACCCAGTCGGCAAGTTAACAAGTCTCTGAACCTTTCCGTTGGGTTCAAAAGTTCATGAAGTTCCTAGCCACTCGACTACCCTTAAAACATTGTCCGTCCTCATAATGCATGAATTCTTGTAGTCGGTCAATTGGGAAATATTGGAACCCATGTACCCTTCGCTAGCCTGGTTCAGTAGTTTAACATTTTGCCGACCGCTCGACTCAAAGCATTTCCGACTCTCAAGGCGTTGTCTTTTTGTGACATCAGCCAATTCAGTTCATTCATGACCAGTGAGTGATATAAGACATGAGAAGTGTATTAGCACAATTTTCAAGAGAAGATGCAATACCTTGGCTTCCAGAATTAAATGCATTTAATGCCTTGATCCTTAAAATGGCCGCCATCTTTCTAACTTCTTTTTCGTCCCAAACACGCAACGTCAAGAGCTCTGAGTTTTTTGCGTCCGGAAAGAAGTTACAAAGAAACAAAGAGACAAGTTAGAATCAATTTACCTCATTTCATTACCCTCCTCTCTTTAAGGCGCTCTTTTCAAGCAAGTTAGTTTGAAGGTCTTACAAGATTCTCTCATGGTCCCGTGTAATATATTTCACTTGAGCCTTTTGCAAACTCACTTGCTGAACTCTAGTACTACAAAAAAATTCTAGTTGATTGTTTATTGTGCTTAAATTTCTGGTCCCTTCTAATGCCACCGAGAGTAGAAGATGGCCTTGATGGTATGAAGAATGTAAATGAGGAAGACATGTCTTCTGGATATTCGGAGGAGAATGTGGCATGGCTTTGGAAGGGTCATCTTTTTATTTTGAGGTCTTGCTTGAAAACACACAGTCAATACTGAGAGGGAGAGGGGGTGAATCAGTATTGATAGACAAAACTGATTACAATAAACACTTTCAAATGACAGCCAGTGCACATGAACACAAAATTTCCCGTGGAAAACCCTTTCGGGTAAAAAACCATGTAACAAGGATTATTATAATCAAAGTGGGCCCCGACACAATTAAAAGCAAGAGCACCGACTCCTTGATGAGCACCAACTCAAAACAACTATCTCAGATTTTATGAGCACCGACTCAATCTTTTAACATACAAGTTAACAGATTGGATGAACATACAAGCTCTTTGATCTACTCAGAGATGAGTAAAACCCTTAGTTTGGTCTGCACTCAACAATTGATAAATTGACTAAAAAGATTTTTCTCAAAACTTATATCTGCACTGAGTATTCTTTCAACAGCACTACAGAAAGAATCAGAAATTAATTTATTGCATCACCCAGCTACACAAAAAAAGTCATTTCTAACTCCTACAAGACCAAAAACAATCTGTCGCAGATGAGATTCATCATTTCTTCAATCACACACTCACTGTTCGAGCATATTCCAGGAGACATATATATATTAAGTGAAGTGTTTGCACACATTTTATATCAGCAATATCCAAAAGAACATCACATTGACACACATAGGCTTCACTTCATTTTTCGTCCCTTTTATAAACGATACACTCTGTATTTTTCTTTTCACAATAGATTCATCCACTATCTTCTAAAACATTTCTCACACACTATTAAAAAAAAATCTCCCAGCACACAAAAAACGTCCCAAATCAAACTCTTCCCAAAAAACGTTCCTTCCTTAGTCTTCCCAACTTTCTTCCGTCTTGCAACACTTCTAGATGGTGTGATCAACACTCAAGGTTTTTAACGCTCCAACAACTATTGCAACCAGTTTTCTATATAAGGTTGTTATGCCTCATTGTAAAGGGTTCCCTCCCTGCTGGCTTGAGCTATTCTATGCTTTTTCACTTCTCTTAAAGACTTGTATTTATCTTGCATTTTTGCAACTGTAAGTTTGACCATTGGCCTTATAATGAATTGAAATCATCATTCTTGCCTTACTTCAACTTATGTATGTTGTGTATGTGTTTTTACCTTCATTGTAAGTGTATGTTTGTGGCTTTCTTTCACATATATGTTGTGTTAACCTGTTTCTGGGTGTGACTTGTGGGAAACCTTCTCCCCTCTTGACATTCAGCAAGTCCTAACCTCCATACGTGAGTTAAGGTCATTCATGCAACTGAAGTTTGTGCATCTCCTAGGTATTTCAGTTGATTCTTTGTGCCACTTCGGGTGGGGAGAGAAACATCTCTTATCTTGGTGCATCACCTCCTTTCATTTTAAGCATTTCTCTCTTCCCTTTTCCTCTACAAGTTGTTAGGATAGGTGTTGAGTTGGTTCAACACCTGCACTTGGATTGAGAAGGAAGTTGGCCTTCTCCGGAGATTCAACCCCCTTGCGCAAGGTCCCACACCTCGAGGTTGTTGAGTTGATAGCTCAACAAGGGTGCAAGCTTTTGTGATAACAATTCCCAAAGAGAGCAAGGTCAACAAACATGCTCTCCTTTAGGGTATAGTGATAAGTCTTAACTTGTATATGGTTGGAGCCGACCAAGAAAGATCCTAGGCAATATGACAAGTGTAATTGCAAATAGTCTCAATAAACAATATGATTATCAATAGCAAGCAAGAAGTACTCAACATTGAAGATAATCTTAGGGTAAAGACGTGAATTAATCCTAGGAGATCCAAATGGATTTTAATAGATACTCTCTTTGATTATCTTATTAAGTCTCCCTTTCAATGCTATAATTTAGTGGGATGTATCCAAGGAGTATCCACAACAAGGAAGCTAGTCAATAGAAATGCCACAAAATGGTTAGTCTCTAAGTAATAGCCATGTTTGATTAGAAAGCCCTATGGAAAAAATCTCCTTAAAACAAAAAAGAGCTAAAGTGGGCTTTTTATCTTCTTCATATGCCAAATCACCCGAAGATCAGTTTCTATGATGATAGGAAATATCTACATCAACTCAAAGGCTGTATCGACAAAAAAATTGATGTCTATGAAGATACAAATGAGTTTAAAAATGCTCCCAAAACTAATGGAATGGGTACCATATTCATACAATGTTTGGAGACCATATCTGCAAGAAATCATGTACTAGATCACAATAGTTTAGACTCTCTAAGCATGTTCCCAATCAATGAGGCCTAAATTAGCGCCCCAAATATTTGAGGATGAAAGTGCATGGATTTAACAATCATGTCAAAAATTTGCACTTCAAAGGGATGTAGTGAACATATTATCTATGCTCAAACACTAAAAATACAAGTGTTTGAGCATAGAAAGGATGCATACTATTTACCAAGTCATGACATGAAAGCCAACATCAAATTGTAAGTATATCTTATGGTGATCCTAATGGGTTATTTTTGAGGTTTTAAGTATTAAAGATAAAAGACCAAAAAGTTTGCTAAGGTTGATCATAAGCTGATGAAGCTCACAAAAGTGAGTTAAGACTTCCAGTTGTCTTTGCAAACTCACATGAAGATGCTAGAGGATCATGATCCAAAAATTAAATCAATAAATTTCATGACTAGGCTAACTTAGCCACTATGATCCATTCTTGAAGACTTCTCTTAGAAGATTTACATCCGTATCCCTTGGCTTTTTGAAATAAGCTTCCTAATGATACTCCATGATGCATTCAACCCATTGAGCTTCTTGTTGTGAGGTTTTCACACATTGCCTAATTGCAAATGGGGACCCCCTTGTTGTTGCTTTTTAGGGTAGTGTCTTGGCATCTTAGGGTTTTGTCTTCGATCTCTAGCCTCTGCAAATAAGTCAGTTTTTTTAAATTTGAAATTTGGAGGAGTCATCAAAATGAATAAGGAAAAGGAATGGTCAAAAGAGCGTTTTGATGCTATGGATGTGCTCAAACAGGTCAAAGGAGTAAAATCGCAATTTTCCGAGATCAATTTTGACACCTTTCTATTTTTAGGAAATTTGCTTTTTTTTGCTTTTTCTAAATTTGGAAATTTTTGTTTTTGGCATTTTGGGGCCAATCCGAGAACCTGCTTTTTCGTTTTGCTTTTTTCTAAAAATAGAAAAGTTGCTTTTTTTATTTTTTGGGGATCATGGGTAGTTTCAAAATCAAATGAAATGTCAGGCCAAGGGAGTTCATGGTCAAGAATATTAATGAAAGATCACAAGAAAATGGCTAAGTATGGAAGAAATTCCTTGTTTCCAGATGAAGTCCATTTCAAACATGGAGGAATTCCTAAATCCATATGAAGTCCACCCTGGAGATCAAGGAGAATTACCTTGTCCAGTGCCAAGTCCGCCCTAAGCAAGGTGAGAAAATTCTTTGCCTCATGACCAAGTCCGCCTAGGAACATCGAAAATTCCTCGAAGCAGCACCAAGTCCGCCTTCTTCACATTGTGAAAATTCCTTGGACAAAGACCATGTTCACCCTCAAGGAGAGGAAAATTCCTTGCTCCAATGCAAAGTCCGCCCTATGCTTTGGAAAAATTCCTCGGGATAGCACCAAGTCCGCCCTTCCAAAGCACAAAATCCTTGTCCCTACATGGAGTCCACCTTGGGAAGGAGAAATTCCTTGAGCACATGTGAAGTTCGCCTTAGCATGTGGACATTCCTTGATAGCATGCAAACTCTACCCTATGAAGATTTAGGAAAACAAAATTCAACCAAGCCGGAAGTTTGCCCAAGGAGGTAAAAAATTTGGCTAAATATGGCATCATAAGAAAATTTCCAATCAAGAGGAAATTTCGCCTTGGAATGTTTAGTGAAAATCCTTGTCCTAACACTAAGTCTACTCCTCCAAGCATGAAGATTCCTCAGGAGAAAGCAAAGTCCACCCAAAACTTATGGAAAAATCCTCAACCCAACATGAAGTCCACCCAAGGCATAAGGAATTCCTTGGTACTAAGCAAAGTCCGCCCAAGGTGGATAAAGGAGGAGTTTAGCTAAGTATAGGTGGATTAAAGCAAAAAGTCAAAAGCAAAGTTGAAATTCGCTCAAGTGTTGAGGAGTTCAAGGCAAAAAATTGGCTAAGTATGGCAACATTGTGAAAATTCCAAACCAAGTGCAAAGTCTGCCTTGCAAAACATGGAGAATCCATGAGGTGGTATGAAGCCTTCCCTTTCATGATGGGAAAATCCTTGTGTTAGCACCAGCTCCACCCAAGCAAACATGGAAAATTCCACAAATATGTGTGAAGTCCGCTCCTAGCATAAGGAAAATTCCTCAACCTAACACAAAGTTCACCCTATGCTTAGCATGAAATCCACAAGCTAAGGCAAAGTCTGCCCAAGGTGAAAATGGGAAAATTCTAAAAATTTGGCTAAAGTATGAAGACATGGAAAAATTCCTAACCAAGAATAAAATCCACCCAGGAAAAATTTGCCTTCTTGAAAAAATTCAAAAATTTTGGCTAAGTGTTGAGGAATTGGAAAAAAATCAAAGTCAAGATAAAGTTTGCCATGAGGGAAGTTTCTAGAGGAAAAAAAATTGCCTTTGAGAACATAAAGCAAAAGAGAGGGAAGGTTCAATTTGGTGTCCAAAACATGACTGGATTTGTTTCCAATAAAACACAAAAACAAAAAAAAAACAAAGCAGAGCAAGAGTTCGACTTCTCTATAAACTTGAGCATTGGCATTCATTCAACTCACAAGTTTCTTCTCAAAGTTGCAAGTTGAAGCTCAAGAAAGAATTTCTTTCAAACTTCAAAGCAAATTTTGAAGTAAATTGCAGGTGCAAGTCAATCTTTAAAGGAATTCAAACTAATTCCTACATTTGGAGACAAAGTTGAAGGCAATTCCTTAAAGCAATTTAAGGAATTTCATCAAAATTTTCAGGTTTACGAAGGAATGAAGGCAGATTTTCAGAATTTCAATTTCTTTCACACTTCAAGATTTCCTTCTTTCAAACTGAATTTCTAATTTTCTAGACTTAAATGAAAATTTTCAGATTCTTCGAATTTCACTCAAGATCAAAGTTGTTTTTTAATGCTTTTTACAGTATTGGAGGCAAAGAATTCCATAATCAGACTTAATTTCACAATTTCCAAAATTTCACCAAGTCCAATTTCTAGAATTTCATAAGTTAAATCAGAATTATCTTTTGAAATTCCATCAAACTTTGCACTTCAAGTTGGAAATAAACATCAAACCCTTTTTTTTAACTTAGAAATTTTTATGTTTTTCAGGTGGTAGATGTTGACTCAAGAGGGGATTTCCATAAAGGTGTAGATGAAGTTCAATAACAAAGGACCGCAACTGGAGTCCAAGATTGTGACAAAATGAAAGAAGGTTGGAGATACCAACCTTGGTCATGTGGACCTCGAAGACTTCAAGAAAAGGAGGCAAAGAAATATTCCTTAATCCATAAATATTCCTTTGAAAAGATGAGGATTGATGGTGCCAAAATAGAAGAAACAATCAAAGCAATCCAAGACAAGGTCTTCGTCACAGTCTCCGATGTGCTTGAGTTGGAAATAGTTCGAGACAAGGACATGGATGTAGAGAACTTGAAAGCCAAAGTTCAAAGCAACTGCTTCACTTCCCCAAATTCAATTCAAAAATAATATTTCAGCATGGCATCCCCATTTCTGTCCATAGAGGATGGTTTTCAAAAATTGGAAATTGATTGAATAGCCACTTTTGCCACGTAACAATCAAAGCAATCCAAGACAAGGTCTTCGTCACAGTCTCCGATGTGCTTGAGTAGGAAATAGTTTGGGACAAGGACATGGATGTAGAGAACTTGAAAGCCAAAGTTCAAAGCAACTGCTTCACTTCCGCAAATTCAATTCAGAAATAACATTTCAGCATGGCATCCTCATTTCTGTCCATAGAGGATGGTTTTCAAAAATTGGAAATTGATTGGATAGCCACTTTTGCCACATGTCAAGATGAGATGGACCTAATGGAGTACAAGATTGACATTCTGCCAAGTGTCCCAATGGAAGAGTTGGGCCCCATAATGACTAGGTTCATTGAATTTGCTACAAAGAAAAAGGAAAAGGGACGCCCACTTATACAAGAAAGCTAGATTTAATAGTTGTTTATTTCTCATTGGTCCATTTTGGATAACTATTGTAGCTTGCCTTAATTAGGGTTCAATGTTTTAATCTAGGCCATTGCTTTGTAATGGGGTGTCTATATAAACCCTCCTCTTCTCATTTGTAAAAGGAGAGATTTCAGATAGATTGTTGTAGTGATACTTCTTAAGTAACAAACATAATTCATTGTTCAATATGTTGGTGAATATTTGTCTACTTTTGCAAGTTAGCATGGTTTCTTGGCTCTCATTAGAATAGATTTAATTTCCAAGTTGATAGATTGAATGAAAGATTTGATAAAATTTCTTAACGTGGAGATGATGTGTTCATACTTTTTGTAATTGGATGATTTTCAATTATTTTGCAAAGTTAGCTTGAACTAGTAAACGAAAACTTAACTTCTATTGCTATATTCATTGTTCAAAATGTTGGTGAATATGAATGATATGAAAATCTTTTGAATTCCTTAGAAGATAGCATCGTTCTTGTGTAGTTGTTGAATTTGGCAAAACAAGAATTGGTTTAAATTCCACTTTTGCAATTTCTGTCTCCCGAGTTCGTAGTATTAGCTTAAGATTAGAAATAGCTTCCTAAACCCTCATCCTTTTGCCTTTTTTTCAAAATCTTGGTAGAAGTAGGATTAAATAGAACTCATCGAAAAATCATTCCAAAAAAAAGAGGTCAAGAATCAACAGAATCCTCAGATTGATTTACTCCTTGAACAATAATGTAAGTCCGCCTTGAGATTACCAGCAAATCACAACGAACCAACTAAGACTATCCATATGAATTTGGGAACCTTGAAGTCGACTTTGATAAACACAATTCAACTATTTAGCACATAGAAGATTTTGATCAAGAGAGAATAAGATATCTCTTAGTATTTTATTCTGAGTTGAGCGTGCATAAAAACCACACCAACACTTCTCTAGACCAAAATTAGATAACATTGTCTATACTAATGTTGATATAAAATTAGCTAATAAAAACCACACCAACGTGTAGAAAATGAAAAAATGTGTACAATAGAAAAAGCAAGAAACATTTATGTGTGACAAAGAATTGGCCTCTAGAAGTTTCAATCCAAAAACAAAAAAATTGCACCAAAGTAGCCTTTACAAATGATGTTACATGGGTGGCACTTGGCTATCTCTATTTTCCTCTTGACACGGTTCCTATTCTTTACAAGTTTGCAATTGATTTGGAAATCATTGACACGTACGTTAACAAGGCAAATTTGGTGATATAATGTTTCACTAGTTGCCTTGAATGATTGTCCAAAAATGTGTTTAAATACTTAACAAATTTCCTAGGCAACCACATCGACACAGGGAGTTGAACATGGAGCAGTTGGGTCAAAACAACCTCTTAACCACTACACCATATTGCTCTTCACATCATAAATTGAGGCCAAATTTGTTGTGGACAAGAGAGCTTTCAATCTTATGAAACTATTGAAAGCAATTAATCCACACTTGAATGTCACAAATGGTCAAGCAGCAAGACCTACAAGGTGGCTAAGGCAATTGGCAACACAAAAATTAAGGAAGAATTAGGAACCTAGATGGCATTAAGGACTTGAGAATCCAGCCAAGGCCTTAGAAGACATGCAAAGGAAGGCATGGGAAAGGTGTGCCAAAGAAGGTTGGGAAATTCATGGCAAAGAAGGTAGACCTGGAGGAGGGAGGGGCGAACTACAAAAAGGAGATGAGACAACAAGATGGCGTGGAAGGTCAATGATATTGATGATCAATTAACAAGAGGTAGTGCTAGGTCCTCTGATATTCGAACTCGATGGGTACAATGAAGGCTTTTGTACTTGTGCTAGCCACTAGGATGGTGACATAGAACTTAGAAGTGTTAAAGAAATGAAGCTTTGGCCTTTTGAACATAACAAACACCCTTTCCAACAACCCAAATGCAACTATGACCCAATTTTTAGAGGGATTGGAAGAGAAATATGAAGAAGTGCAAGTGAAGGGACTCCTTCAAAATTTTGTTATGAATCCAAATCTACATCTAGATTTGATAAATTCCGAGCCAATTGTCCAATAGAGCAAATATGTAGAAAAAGCGCAAATGGTAATAAGTTAATATAAGACTTAGGATGGTAAAACTTCAAGCATAAACCTATCTTAGTAAAACCAACAAAGTACAAACCTTTTTGGCGATAGCAAAAGAAGGAAAGCAAACATCACAAAACATGATCTCAACAAGATTGTCATACATACTCTAATACCATGTAGAAAATTGTCTTAGGAGATTCACTACTAACTACGTTTTTGGTAAGATTTTAGAAGTTGCTTCATGGAACATCAAATTCCAAGATCCAATGGCCTTGTCTTCTATTGAAGCAAAGTACAAGATGGTCATACCATAGATTGCGGTTATATGCGTGCATGCCACAATAGACACTATGTGACCTGCAATCAAATCCAAACACGGAATCCCACTGAATTGTGACAATTACAGTTTTTGACGTGTTTTTTATGACAGCGTCGAACACAAAATAAAGTTGCCTAACAGTCACTTCACTCTCTCTTGATCAAAGTACGATTGCATGCTAAGATTGCAAGAAGTTCAAACAATCGACTCCAAGGTTCCTTCAATGCGTGGACTTGACTCAGTTGGCCAATGTGATTGCTGGTAATCCAAGGGGCCTTACGTGTGCATCGTTCTTTCACTTCTTTGCTGTGGCTGGAACTCCATCATCGGATATGGCAATTCTGCGATGCTATTGCTTCGAATGGACTAAAATGAACTGAAAGAAAAGGGAAAGGGTTCAGAAGGATCTAAATCTACTCCTAAGGGCAGTGATAACAATGAATAGTGCTCTGGTGGACAAATTTCAAATAAACCAAGCTCTGCTTCGCCAAGTTCAACTACAACTCCGCAAGAACCGGTGCAATCTTCTGAGGATATTGAAGGATTTTCAAATCGAGAAAGTGCATTTGAATACCCAAAACGGCGCAATCCAAACGACAATCCACAACCGAACTTGGCACAAGTTTAGTGGCTCAGGCTAACTTTACACTGCAACTTACAATCAGCAAGATACAAAAAGTATGAACCATGGAAATTCATCAGACACCATTACATTCTCCATTGAAATCAAAGCACTTTACTACTTCTAATCTAAGTAAGGAAGGTGAAACCATGCAAGTTTTGAAAAAATAACTCAAGTGGACACCATCAGAGAACAATGTTTCACTATTATTTTCTCAAAAACTTATGGCAACAATTTCATACAAAGCTCCCTTTTTTTAACAAATGAGGGGGTCACCCCTTTATATAGGCCTCGGGCCATGATTACATGCAAACCCTAATTAGGGTTTTCCCTAAAAGATTCTCCACACATGATGCAACAAGGTGGGAATCTCCAATTAATAACCCATCATGCCCATATACAATTAATTCAAAAGTACCCAAAATAGCATCCACTGCGCATTAAATGCACCACCTCCTTCAAATTCGCCCAACATGCGTTGAATATTCATCCATGCAAAAATCATCCCATTATGTCATAAATGCTCCATCATTTCCACATGCGGCAGCTGTATGCAAAAGGAATCTGCCATAAATTCAACATGCAATGACCAAGTCGCCATTTGGTCAAATATTCCGATAATGAATGTGCCACTCTACTGCCATGTGTTCAATAGATCCTCGCCATGCAAGTGGACCCCGTCATCGTATATCCGCTCCTGCACATCTGGAATTGTTGGAGAGGGAAAATTCGATTCAGGAAGAATTTTCTTGAAGTCTCTTCAACTTTCCTTGCTCAGAGAAGGTTTTTCATCAATTCTGCACATTTCCTATTTTTTAGGAAAATTTCCAAATTAGGGATCTGTGGTCCAAGAGAGAAAATTCTCCTACGAATCCAAATCTGTAAAACTTTTGAAATTTGGATGTGATTTGATGCCCGAGAATGGATTTTTCAAATTTTTTCCTAGAGGGGAAATTTCTTGTTCAGTTCATCCCTGACTTCTTCCTTGCCTTAGAAATTTTATGTTCATTTCATCCTTGGGTGTATTTCTTCCTTGCTTGGAATTTTGTCTCGAAGGAAGGAATTTCCAATACTTAGCCAAATTTTCATCTTTCCTGGAATTTTGTTCTGAAGGAAGGAATTTCCAACACTTAACCAAATTTTCACATTTCCAAGAATTCCGTCATGAAGGAAGGAATTTCCAACACTTTGCCAAATTTTCATCTTTCCTGGAATTCTGTCCTAAAGGAAGGAATTTCCAACACTTAGCCAAATTTTCACATTTCCAAGAATTCCGTCATGAAGGAAGGAATTTCCAACACTTCGCCAAATTTTCACGTTTTTCAGGAACTCTGTCATGAAGGAAGGAACTTCCAACACTTAGTCAATTTTTCACCTTTCCTGGAATTATGTCGTGAAGGAAGGAATTTCCAACACTTAGCCAAATTTTCACATTTCCAAGAATTCAGTCATGAAGGAAGGAATTTCCAACACTTCGCCAAATTTTCACGTTTTTCAGGAACTCTGTCATGAAGGAAGGAACTTCCAACACTTAAGTCAATTTTTCACCTTTCCTGGAATTATGTCCTGAAGGAAGGAATTTCCATTACTTTGTGAATCGTCCATGTTTCTTTTTCAACATCCCTATTTTTTAGGGATCCTCCTAAAATTTAGGAGCTAGGTTCATTGGATGAAGAATTTCACCCCGATTCTGAATCTATAAAATTTTGCACATTTGGTCAAGATTTGGTGTCTAAAAATAGGATAATCGAAAATTCGCCTGAGGGGAATTCTGGTTTTTATTCCTCCTTGACTCCTTGGATTTCGTGCCTTTGGTAAAATTTCAATTTTTAGCTTGGGTGAAATTTTCACCATGCCAAGGATTCATGGATTTCCCTCCTGTGAATGCCTTCTTGAATTCAGCGCCCCAGCCCAGTCTTGGGCGCATTTTGGCCCTGTCCATGGACTAGTGGATTTTTCCACTTGTGAATGCATTTTTGAAATTAGCGCCCTAGCCCAGTCTTGGGCGCATTTTGGCCCTGTCCATGGACTAGTGGATTTTTCCACTTGTGAATGCATTTTTGAAATTAGCGCCCTAGCCCAATCTTGGGTGCATTTTCACCATGTTCATGGATTCATGGATTTTTCCATCATTTCAGGCTCTTCGTCAGGATATATATATGAAATATAACATTTAAGTATAAGAAAGGAAAAAGACATATTTTCTTTTCTTATACTTTAAGTTATATTTCATATATATTGTTAGGATGTTTGAGAGTGGTCTCAAGTCCATAGGAATCATAATGCAAATTCTGGATTTTGGAAGATCTTCCAATTTTCCAGACTCAGTCAAATTTCAGGCCATTTTTGGATTAGGATGACATTGGTGGATTGATGTGAATTTCTGGACTTGGATGATTTTGCATGCTTTCCTCTTTTGGAATAGGAGTTCCAAACTTAACCATTTTTTGACCCAAATTGTCTGCCTTCTGACTCTTCCGGATTTAGAAATGGTCTTCAGGAAAGTTCAGTCTTCAGAGATATTCAGCTTTCAGTGTTTTCCTGCCAAAAATAGATTTTTCCAAATAGTAAGTGTTTCAAAATGTCAAGGTTTGGGCAAAATAGGTCAGAAAAGCACTTACTAAAAATAGAAACTTACTAAAATAGAACTTACTAAAAATAGTAAGTTTGATTTTTGGCAAAATGACGACATTCCGGAACCCAGAAAAATCCCTAAAAAATAGGAACTTTCTAAAAATAGAAAGTTGCTCCGTTTTGGCTCAAATTTTACTGGGAGGTTCCTTGAAGGGTCCTGATTCCAGTTGTATGTTCATCTTTCTCGAAACCCTAACAGAAACCCCTAAAATCTAGGACAGAAGGCAAAAAACCCTAAAATTCACAAAATGAGTCCCAGACTTAGCCGAATTTGCTCAAACGAAAGGCAGACTTGACCAATATGATCCTCGAACACCTGCAAAGCAAAGAGACTGACGAGACTGCTGCAAAAAGACCACAAAAACGCAAGCCAAAAAACTGGGAGGGCCTAAAAAGAAGGGGGTCCCCATTTGCAATGGGGCGATGTGTGAAAACGTCACAACAACAGTGTTTTGGAGTAGGGTAAGAATTACATGAAAATGACGCAATTCATAAATAGTGAAAACTATGAACATAGCAAATAAGGCAACAATCGTAATGCTAGAAATTGAAAAACCTAACCTTCACAGAGGTGACTCCTATTAGAAAAAACTATGATGCGTGTGACAAGAAAAATCACAATGCACCCAACATTAGGCAAAACCAATTCCATGGAGATGGCAAAACAAGGAGACACCAAAAAACGTTTTACAAAAAAGGAAAGTTGCACTCACCCGATTTGCACAATTATGTAAATTTAACAAAACATGATCGACGAAGGCAACCATAGGAGAATGGATCAAATCAAATTGGGATAATCGTTTCAACACAAAATTCCTTTCAAAAGGTTTGTCTTGGTTGAATGCTTGAATAACAAGGAAAAAGATCGAATCATAAATGTAGGCCCATAAATGATGATTGGGGCTGGTTTGTCCCATACAAAATGAACTCCAAATTTTGATTTGCTAACAAGACAAATTCAAGAAAAAACTATCTAGATCCAACTTCACAAATGAAAACGCCATGCAATGTAATTCCAAGGTTTATAAATGAATTTGCATCCAAAAGAATGTATCAACGCCTATGCCAAAATTCATCCTCCTTGAAACAAAAGCTCACAAAAACAATCAATCAAATGGAAAATATGGAAGTATATTGTTCAAATTGAAACTCAAGGAATCGTCTCATAAAAATGTTTCCAAAGAAGCCAAAAGTAGAGATGGATTTAGCTAAAAAAAAGTTGGATCCCTAAAGAATAACTAAACTCAATCCCACTAGCAAAGGAAAATCCAAATTCAAACACAAAATGGCCAAAAACAATCTCAACCTCAATTGTCCTCTCGCAAAGCAAATCAATGCCTTGCTCACAACAATAAAAACAATCAAGGACTTTAAACTACAACACATGGATTTTATCTTGAAGAAGGAATCCATCTACACACTAGATTTAGAAGCAAGGGAATTGCCCCTCACCCTATAAGATAGTGACACTCTAGTATCCACTAAACTCCTCACAATCTCTCTACACGAATTCTAGAAACTCAAAGCCACCACCAGCACCAAAACAAGGTGAGGGGAAAAAACTGTTGCTAAAATAACGTTGGAAGAAATCAAGATAGATTCACAAGCCACTCTCAAGTTCAAGAAAACATTGCAAGGAGTGAAAGCCCCTATGCAACTACAATAAAGCTCCTAACCTAGAATGTTAGGGATCTCAACAACCCTAACAAACAACACTTAAAGCATGTAATATCCCAGTTATTTTTTTTATTTTTTTTAAGGCCAACAATGAACATCAACAAGAAGTAACCCGTTAAGGTTAGAAATCATAAAACTGAAACATGCTGGGAAAGTAACCCTTCCACTTTCTGATCACCAAGTGCCCAATGTGGGAAGGTGAGAGCATACGGTGTTGAGGGGATCATTAGCTTAATTAACTGAAACAAAGCAATGCTTGGGCGGCAAGCCAGCCCCTTCCGCTTATCCAGCGAGAAAGCAAAGAAACTTGGCGGTGAACCAGCCAAGTAAGATACACAAAAATACAAATCACTCAACCGCAATATTTCAGCGGGAGGACTGCAATTACATAACAACCTCAACTCAACCGCTTATGCAGCGGGAGGACCATTACACATAGCTATCACTCGACCACTTATGCAGTGGGAGGACTGAAATTACAATTTTGCTTGATAGTAGGTGGCAAGCCAGTCTCTTCCACTTTTCAGCGGGATGAGAATTACAAAGCAGAACTGGTTAGTAGTACTACTACTTAACCTTACAAAATAGAGATAAGAGAAAGAGAGTAATGCAGATTATCCCAATAAGAACATGAATTTCTGCTAAAACCAATCTGCAGGCTGGAATTACAAACCAGCAGCCCATGAAAACTATAAAAAACTCATAACTCTCTCCATACACATCCGAATCACTCCAAACCAGTCCCAAACCCACACTATATCAATTGCAACAACAACCAACCAAACCCATGATACCAAATACCTCTTATTAATTTTGCACGTATCCCAATGCAAAATAGAAAACCACGCTAAGCCTGAGAATTTCAATTTGGTTTAGGAAATTCAAAATTCAATTAAATTTGGTTTAGGATAGAACTGATACCCATAACCGTCAATCGCTTCAGCAGAGAGGTATGATCGAAAATGTACTTCAGCCACATGCAAACCAGCAAGTCTCCGGAATCGCTCCAACACCAAATGACTATGGCAAGCTCTGAGAATGTAGTAGAATACAGCACACAGCTAGGTACTATGTTTCAAGTACGAAACCGGGAAGCACTAGGGAGACGCACTCCGAAGCCTCAAGTTCTGTCGCCAAACCGGCAACATAACATTACAAATTTTCAAGATGCAGCAAATGGGAGCCTGTTGTGACCATTTCACACATCGCCCCATTGCAAATGGGGACCCCCTCTTTTTGCTTGTTTTTCGCTCGCCTTTCGCTTCGTTTTTAGGGTTTTGTTAGTCAGTCAGTTGTCTGGATTTAGGGTCAAGCCTTAGGGTTTTAATTGTCGTCTTTCAGGCCAAAATCCAGTCAATTTTGAGAGCTTTTTGAGCTTCCTTTTGTAGGATGCAATTTTGAATGAAATGAATTCGCCAGAATGGTCTATTTTCAATTGGAATTTGTTGAGTGCAGAGCTTAAATTTGTCTAAGTGTTGATGATGAAATGTGAATTTTTGTCCAATTGAGGAATTTTGACCAAATTTTGACCTTTTTGATTTTTGATCCCGGGCATTGGGAATGATTTGTTTTTGCCTCATGAATTGATTAAACTTGTGGAATCATGTTATTTTGGCCTGTAGGAGCAAAATCGCTCCTGTCCCTCAGTGAAGGACCGGAGCTTGTTTTCAAATATCTTACTGTCCCTGCAGAGTCAAGATGAATTTCGAATTGCAAGTGATGAAGAATGGCGTGATCTTTCCGTTGAATATAAATTGAAGAATTTCACGAACACGGAAGTGCCTCTAGGAGCAAAATCGCTCCTGTCCCTCAGTGAAGGACTGGAGCTACAAATCAAATATTACCTTGTCCTTGCAAGATTTTGACGACTTGACGATTTGAAGAGATCCAAGGAGATGCATTTTATCAAATGAATATAACTTGAAGTGCCGACATGAAGGAGAATGACCCAGAATGCCAAAATCGCTCCTGTCCCTCAGTCAGGGACCAGGGCGAAATTCTTTGTAGCTCCCGTCCCTCTCCCAGGGACCAGAGCGAAGTTCTTCATAAGGCAAAATCCAGATGAAAATCAAGCAAGTTATAAGTTTGAAGGCAAGAAAGGAGATGAATTGAACCCATTGAAGACAAATTGAAGATTATCAAACATCAACAAGGGACCTAAATACCTAAGTTCGCTCCTGTCCCTCAGGCAGGGACCAGAGCGATTTTTACTTTAGATGATTTTCTTGCTCAATTTGAATGGACCCCAAGGCATGGGTAAATGGAATGGAACATTACGAATCCGTTGAAGGTAGTTTTCGAAGATGATAAAGTGAAATGAAGCCCACAAGGCCAGGATCGCTCCTGTCCCTCTCCAAGGGACCAGGGTGATATAATGATTATATTGCTATTCCTCCAAGTTCAAACCACTTCAAGACGGAGAACAAGGTGGCAAGGACGTCTTAAGGCATCTCCATCAAGCACAAAGCATCAAGGGTCGTCAACATTGAAAGATTTGTACAAAATACCCTAGTTCGCTCCTGTCCCTCAGGAAGGGACCAGAGCGAAATTTGCATAAAGGCATAGATTTCGAAAGTTAAACAAGCATCAAGTGACCAAGAAGGATCAAGGGACTACATTTTACCCAAGGAAGACTATTGCAAGTTGGAGAACGCAAGCATGAACCCAAAAACTTGAAGTTCGCTCCTGTCCCTCAGGAAGGGACCAGAGCGATATTGAATATATTGACCAATTCATGCAAAAATCAAGTGAAGTTAATGTTTTGCAAGGACATACAAGGTTCAAGGCATCTTTTGAAGGTCATATACCAAAGTGTTGCACGTTAAAATGCTACCAATTTGTACAAAAGGTCTATATCGCTCCTGTCCTTTGGACAAGGACCAAAGCGATTTTTACTAAAACACTCATGTCCCGTCAAAACCAAGACAAGGCAAGGATAGGCAACGTCAAAGATGCTATTTGGAAGGTGATGAACAAAGAACCAAGATCAAAAATTTGCAAATTTGAGCATGGATCGCTCCTGTCCCTCTCCAAGGGACAAGGGCGATGATCCTTCCAACGTTTAAATGTCTTATGGAATTCAAGCGAAATGAGCATGGAATGAAAGAATAGCATTGTTTGTCCTTCACAAAGATAATTGAGGCTCGAATTTACAAAGGTCAAGGAGAAATTATGAGGATCGCTCCTGTTCCTCTCCAAGGGACCAAGGCGATATTTGCCAAAACACCTATTATCCTTCGAAGATCATAACAAAACAAGTTGCAAAGGGTCTAAAACGCCATTTGGAAGGTAATGAACGAAGAGTTAGAATCAAAAACGATGAATTTCAAGCTAGAAGACAAGGATCGCTCCTGTCCCTCTCCAAGGGACCAGGGCGATATCACATTTAAAGACATTCCTTCGCACAAACAAGTCAATCAAACTCGAAGGACTCAGCTAAAATGTCGATTTGAACGTGGAGATGAAGACTTTGGACGTCAAAAATGCAAAGATCAAGACCAAATTGATGGATCGCTCCTGTCCCTCAGTCAGGGACCAGGGCGATGAGGTATGTATATTTCATTTTCAAATTTTGGCGCCCAAAACAAACATTTTTTTAATTTATTTAAATGCTAAAATTCGATATGTTTTGAAAATTCAATTAAATGGCATTTAAATATTGCGCTTGGTATTAATTAATTATTTTGCCTTGCAAAAATCGAAATTTATTAATTAAAAAATGAAGGCATTTAATAATTAATTATTAATTTAATAAAAAAAATCAAAGGGAGCGCTTGGTATTTTATTGTTTTATGAAGGTCGGCCCTTGTTATTTGTTTAAAAAGTCGTTTAAATTGCCTTATTATTTACCAAGTCGGCCTATATGAGGGTGAGAGGTAAGCGCTATAAAAGGAGGGTGAAAATCTTCATTTTCACATTATCATTTTTTGCCATTTCACATGCGATTTAGAAGACAAAGGGAGAAGTGCGAAATTGAGTTCAAGTGCAAATTTCATTTCAAGTTAGAGGGTGCGAATTCATATCCAAAGGAAGGCACAAACATCATCCAAGGAGGTGCGAACTTGGTTTTCACTTGAGTGAATTGATAAAGGATCGATCATTTAAAGGGGATCACGTCAAGGGCATCTCCAAAGGTGGCGAAGTTGATATTTTAAAGAAGAAATCACATCAAAGCTATCTAACGTCAATTTTGCCTAGGCGAATTTTATTCATTTTGCATTCTAGAGTTAGCTCTCTATTGAGGTATGGCGATTTTTGCTTTATTGTTTAATTTTGATCGTTGATCGTCATAGCTTAAGTTTTGAATTTTGAATTTTGAATTCCTAGTTCAATCGTCATTTTTAGGAAATGATAACTCAAAGACTTATCATGAAGTTTCCTAAAATACTCTCTAATCTATGTTATTCATTGCAAAATCTAGCTTCTCATTATGAAATGTTGTGTAGGTATGGCAACCCCGAAGGCGGGAGCATCCACCAGTCGTTCAGCTCTCATGAAAGAAGATCAGAAGACCGAAGAAGTGGAGACTAAGATCGTGTCCAAGTGGAGCAACATTGGAGATACAAACTTAGGCAACTTTAGCACGGAGAAATTTCGAGAGGTCTCTTATATTGGCAAGCCATCACCTGTCGCCCGGAGAATAATCGAGAGTGGCATCATTAAGGCGGCCGGCTTTCCTCCAGCTGTTCAGTGCCATGAGTTGATGATCGAGTGTGCTCGTCATTATGATCCACAGTCCAGGACGATCGTGTCCAAAGAGGGAAACACTTTGGCGTACCTTTCAGAGGAAGCTATAAGTGAAGCTTTCCATCTTCCAGAGCACAGGGACATGATATATAAGAGCTTAGAAGGAGCCAGGTCTATGTACGAAGATGATCCAGATGCTTGTCTAAGCATAATCAATAAGAACTGGTTACTCAAGAGTCGTCCCCGTCTGAGCAAGATCCCGAACACACCGCATAGGATTGATTTCCAGGAGGAGTACAGAGATTTGATTACCATGCTCAACCGAGTTACAGGAGCCCCTCACGCCTTCTATTTTGAGAAGTGGATGTTCTACTTCATCTAGGTGATCGTTCAAGGGAAAGGTACGATACATTGGGCTAGGATTATTAGCCATTGCTTGGACGTACAGTTGAGGAGACTCAAGGCTACTAAGTCCTTCCACATGAGTTCATATGTCATCTATGCCTTGATTAGGAGTGTTGAGTACGCAGGACTACCTCACAGAGGAGTGATTGGAAGAGGACCCGGCGAGGTCAAAGCTTGTGATTCCTATGCCTACTTGCATCATCCGCCAGGGAGCAACTACAAGCTAGTTAATGATACCTTCACGATGCACATCACAAGGACGTTGCAAGGTGGATTTCACAACAGGTTATCTCAGGATGCACAGGAATTCATAAAGAGGTACGGTGCTTGGTTCATTCAGTTTCCCAAGTTCACTTATATTAGGGTGCATGGATGTCCTTTACCTCCATACATGTTGCCGAGATATCCAACAGACAGAATTGTGTTACTTGAAGTAACAAGACAGTTGGCAGCATATGCAAGGGCATTCAGACACAGACATCAGAATGGAGTTCCAGTACCCATCATTTTGGGCAATTCAGTTGAGGTATGTCCTAATGCTTTAGCCATGGATGACGCAGAGAAGGAGTTAGCCTTGTATTCTTTTTCATCTTTTGCTTTGAGAGAAAGCTTTGATCCACATGGACATTCAGAGGAGACAGTCGGCAGAAAGTTTAAACATGAGTACCAAATAGAAGATTTTATGATGAATCTCTTAGATGATCTTGAAGTGAAACGAAAAATGCATTCTAGATTGCCTTTGGATTTCATCAGGAAATGCAGGATTTATAGAGTGGCCGACCAAGCTCAGGACAGTGGCAGACATATCCAGTCTTCCTATGATCGAGAAAGCAAAACAATAAGGTTGGATTGGAATGAGCCCGAGGTCGTGGATTTAGATACTTTGATGGCACCAGTCTTGTCTTGTACTCGCAGATGGGTTGACATACAACATCAGAAGTTGAGAGAACAAGGCATAGCTATGACTTTCACTTTGGAAGAGAAACCAGCCAAAGGTGGAGCTAGTGTGAGTGAAGGCAATCCTAATCCTAGAAATTCAGGTGAAGGTAACCTTCGATGTGCCAGTGAGGGCAATCTCCATCCAAGAGGTTCGAAGAGGAAAGAGAGACCTGGAAAGAGAGAATCTTCCAAAAAGAAACAAGAGGCCAACCGAGATCGTTCATCCGGCACATCTTCCAGACCAAAGAAGAGGACAATTCAAGTGGAAGAATCCATGGAGTCGATGGTACAGAATGACAGGCAGGAAGAAGGACAGGCACAACAAGGGTCACCAGATCGATCTCTCCAGGACTATGATTTAGATGAAGATAAAGAAGACAATGAAATGACATCTCCTCCCAGACAAGAGGAAATAGTGCATAAAGAAATTCAAGTTCAAGAGACAAGATCGATTATCCCAGATTGGTTGAAGGAAAGATTAACCAAGGTGATCATAGTAGAGGACGAGGACAGTACAATTGATTTAGAGAGCCTTGTTGGACGTTCACATGAAGTAACAGAAAAAAGAAAGGCTACCAGGATGTCCAAGATGATTCGAGATGAGACTGGATCCAGAAAACTGCAGATAGCTACACCGGCAGCAGACAAATATGAAGGTGAGATCCTAGCAGAGGAATATGATATACAGACATTTGAGTTAGGACCATCTACAGCAGAGCAGACTTTAGATGATGCTACCGACTCATTTGAGGCATTGAAGGACAAGCTTAGAGAAGAAATGGAGAAGAATAGAAAGCTTGAGAGAGAGGTCGGTGCATGGAGAACATATTTCAGTCACATCAACGAACCTTTGGGACATCAGGATCCAGCTAGATCACCAGTGCAAGCACTTCCACTTCAATCAATCAATGAAGCAGAAAGATTCAGGAACATGGTCCAACGTACAAGTAATTTGATGGATAGATCTCATACAGTGGCCATAGAGTTTGTAACAAGGATGATGAAGATTATTCATCAAGCTATCCAGGTTCTTGAGATAATCCACAATTTGATGATAACAGTAGCCACATTTGCCCATACCAAAGATGTTATCATTCCTGTCTTGAAAGTAATAAGACACACATCAAGGAAGGTCTTAGCGCAAGAGAAGATCATGGATGGAGGACCTCAAAGTTTGCTTCAGTGGTCAACCTTACTCCATATGAAGAGTGTTCTCTTCGAGGACATCAGTACTAAATGTAGCCAAGTTGAGGAGGTGATCAATCCGATCCAGGACAGAGTATTTGAGGTACTTCGTACCATTCTTGGCAGAAGGATCGAGGTCGAGACAGATGTGGATATGCAAGAATTAGAGGATAGAATCAAGGTCATCTTTTGCAAGGACGCAAATGTTACAGATGAGCAATATGATCAGATGTTTGCCACCATGCTCCTGATTGAAAGAACGAAGGAACTTGAATCTACTTGGGACGCAGCTCTTCTAGATGCATTCGATCAGGTCATCCACTTGGAAGAGAGTATGAAGAATCTTCTCGAGATTCCAATTGCAGAAATCGAAGGAATCGTGACAAGATTCATTGCATATGCCAAAAAAGAACATTGGAAAGGGAATAAGATTCTAGATGAAAGGTTGTTATAGATGACATGGCATCTTATTTGTCATTGGTTTATGTCTCCTAGGTTTTTGTGCCAAATTTAATATTTGGCTATGTATTTAATATTGTTCAGTAAAAAGGAGGCCATTTGTAACAAACCCTAATTAGGGTTTAGGTGTCATGATCTTGACCGTTGATCTACTTTCGATCTGGACCTTTCATTGTAATTGGGGATGCTATTTATACCCCCATTTTTCATTTCATTTGGTAATAGTCAATAGTTAGATATCAGAGAGTTTATTGTATTAGAGAGATTAGAGTTAGAAGCAATTTTATTTTGTAGCAAGATTGAGTTTTGAAGAGAGGAATTCAAGCAATTGTTGTACATGATGACTTGGAAATCAATGAAATATTGAAGTTATGGTGTTTTGTTGCAACTTTCTTGGTTGTCTTCATGGTTGTTTAATTTACTTGAATCATGCTCAATCAAGGTAGTGTGTTAATTTGAAGGACATTGTGTGAGACTTGATCTTTGGTAGGATTCGTAATCCAAACCACTAGCTTCTTGCTGATTGTAGGAACGCCTTGCGTGGTCGACTGGAGAATACTTTGAATCCCTTAATCTTCAATCATTATTGTATCTTGGATATGTACCTTCGTGGTAGTGTCTTTGACCTTTGATGTATTGAATATCATTTTATTACCTTAGAAGATCGCATCAATTTCAGTTGAGTTGTTATCTTATGGCAAAATTGAAGTTGGTTGAATCTTGCCAAGTCTTGTCCATACTAAGTCATTCATAGGGTTAGACTAGATTAGACCTCTTGAAAACCCTACTCTTTTGTTATTTTTGAATAGTTTCTTAGTTTAGCAAATCTTTAGCTTTCGGAATATGTAAGACCCCTTGAAGGAAACAGCAAATCACATCATACCGCTGGAAGCTTGTCCACACGTAGAGACCCTACTAACCAGAACCTTGGAGTCTTCCTAACTGATCCTTTATGCGAATCTTCAGCAGTTAGAGGCTTTTTCTCAAGAGAGGATAAGATGCTTATTGGTATTTTATTCTGTGTATGATGGTGTATAAAATACACGTCAACAGAGCCCAAGGCTCTTATTTATAACTTCACACCATCAAATCCAAATGCAAATTCCTTCAAAATCAACTTCTTTCATTTGCATTTCATTCCACCCCATGTGGACCCCAAGAGTGGCACCATATTCTCAATTCAACCCTCACGCCAAAAAGCATGGACCCACGATATTCACTTGGCAAACATTAGAGATAAGTTATAAATAATATCTCTCTCAATAATTTCGACATCCCCTTATTAAACATGAATTTCACCAAATACTTAGGAGATAATAGACATTAATCCCAAATTCAATAAATCAGTAGCAATTAATCAGATTAATTAAATATTAAACCTTAGGATAAAGAAATAATATTTAATTGTGTCACAATGACTCCCGTACTGATTACTGTCAAAACTAAGATGAAACTGAGCCAGGAAGACCACTAAACTGCTGCAGGATCAAGACCCTGTCCACTGCCAAAAATAGAATTATGCCACACTGCCACTTACTAAAAATAGTAAGTCAAGAACTAATGCTCCGAAAAGCATGATCTTTGCGCCCAATGATAGAGCATGGAGAGCTCAGTAGGACAGTATCACCAAAATAGCCATTCCCTCACTTACTAAAAATAGTAAGTCCTCGCTTCATCAATGTTGGACCCTCATTCTTCATTCCACCTAGCCTACGGGTCTCAGGAATAGGCTAATGGACCACTGGAAGGTCATCAATGAGAAGGGGACATTACAAAGCACCAGCTCGATCTTCAAAAACTTAACATCATACTCCTTAAAGAAACAAAATTGAGTTCTTTGGAAGCAAAAACTCTTACATGACATCGACACAAATGGAAGGGCATTTTTTTAATTGGATAGCACATCTAGAGGCCTTAAAATCCTATGGTACAATAACTCAGCACATATGTATTTTATCAATGCTGATCCAGATTTGCAATCATGTTGTGTTTGAAGATTAGTCTCCAATCTAGTTTTTTTCCTAATGAACATCTATGGACTAACAAGCCACATCCACAAGAAAAGTTTATGGGTCCTAAACACTAAGATCTTGGAAACCATTGAAAATGAAAAAACCCATTATCCACAGTGACTTCAATGCCTTACTAAGCTTGGTTGATAAACAAGGTGGCATTCTACAAGTGTCCCAATCCCAAACAATGCTTTCACATAGATTAATAGAAGAAGCGGCTTAAGCAATATATAGAATAAATTACCTCCTCTCACTACTACAACTAGAAGCCTAATATAGAATAAATTACCATAAACACAACTACTAAAAGCCTAATCATCCCTTGATTAGAATTGGACCACTTTCCACTACAACTAGACATCCATGAAGATGCAATAAACCCTAGATACCCTTTCAAATTTGAAAACATGTGGATCTAAGATCACATTTTTTTGGAAATAATCAAACAGTGATGATTGGGACTCCCAAAGATCAATGGTACAAAGATGTACTTTTTAGGAAATTCCTTGCACTAAAACCATCCTAAGAGAGAGGAACAACTCTTTTAGAAGCATATTTGTCAAGAAAGAAACGATTGAGAAAGAGCTCCACAATCTCAATGAAACAATAATCAAGCATGGAATGGATTAAACTTCATATTTACTAGAAATATCCCTTCTAGTGGAAATGATGAAATTCAAGCAAATGAGAAGATTTACTAGAGACAAAAGTCTAGAGAGATATGGTTTAAAGATGGGGAAAAGAACACAAAATTCTGTGGCAATTCAACCAAAGCACATTGTTCACACATCCAAAGCTTTTCCATCAAATCAAGTATCAAGGAATTGCTCAAAAACCTAGACTCCAAGGATAAATTTATTTACCACTACCACTTCAAAAATCTCCTACGAAGTAAAGAAGCATCCAATTTGCATGTAGGTTGAGTTCCTACAAATCATTCACAACTACAAAATCAAGAGAGTTATTTTTGTAATGCTTCCAAAGAAAACCCCTAGACCATATTGCTACCTGTTTGCTATCTTTCAAAACTATTGGCATATTGTGGGCAAGGAGGAAATTGAGCTTTCCAACAAATCATGAAGGAAGAGAAAAATGTTGAAATCTCTTTATTGTACTTCATCACACTAATCCCAAAAAAGGATCCCCTTCCACTTTTGTTGATTTCAAGCCAATTTCTATTTGCAACCCAATCCACAATATTCTTTCAAAACCAATGGCAAACAAACTCAAGGCACTCCTTCCAACATTCATATCCTTGAAGCAAACCAAATTTGTGCTAGAATAGGCCAACACTTAAGGTATTTTAACAACTCATGAGATTTTGCATTTGATTTCAAATTGTCATTAGAAAAGTATGATTGTTAAGTTAGACATCGATAAGGAATATGATAAAGAAAACTGGATATTTCTCATAAAAACCTTAGAGGGATTTGGCTTCTATCTAATCTAAACTAGTGGAAATGGGTATTTGAATGCATCTCCACCCAAAAAATATCTATTCTCTTGAATTGTGGCCCCACAAGCTTCTTCAAGGCCTCTTGGAGACTCAGACAAGGTGACCCACTGTCACCATACCTATACATTCAGGACACTATATCACTCACTCCCAGGCCAACAAACAATGGGAAGTCATTGAGGCTACTAAAGGAATGTAGCCTTCATTCATCTACAAATTGCTAATGACAGCATTTATTTGAGGAAGCTAGCATGACAAAAGCAAAAAACATAAAACTCTCCTTATCCTCCTACGTCACTATTTCTAGACAACAAATCAATGACACGAAATCTTAAGTGTATTTCTTCATTTATGTTGTGAAGCTCTAGAATTGGTTTTCCAAAACATTGGGCTTCGAAAAAGGTAAGTTCCCCAACAAATATCTCAAAGTGCCACTTTTCAATGGAGCATGTAAATCCTCTCATTAGAAATCCTTAACCAACACCTTGCAACCCCCTATGCCAAGTAGCTATCTTTTGCCAATAGAATCATCTGGATAAGCGCAATCCTCGTTGCTCTTCCCATCTATCTTCTCTTTGTTCTTAGGACACCAACTTCCACCACAAAAATCACAAACAAAACAATGAAGGATTTTCTATGGCAAGGCATAGAGGACAAGAAGAAATACCCACTAATTTCCTAGGAAAATATTGCCTACCTCTTCCTCTTGGGGGAGCGGGTATCAAACAATTGACCATCTAAAACATCAATGTTGAGGCCACTGAATCATCTTTTCTAACTTGAATTCAAAATGGAGAACCCTCATAAGGAAAAAGTATTTAGACAAAATGGAAAACAACAAAATTTTCACCACTTTAAACCTATCTAGCTAGCGCATTTGGAGCTTCATGACGAAATGCAAATAGCTCATCACTAACCACATCACGTAGGAGGCCAAGAATGGCAAGAATGCCAAATTTTGGACACATTCATGGAATAGAAGGGATGACCTTGAAGACATAAAAATCATTCTCATCAAACAATGGGGCACTGTTGACGTGTATTTTATACACAATCATACACAGAATAAAATACCAATAGGTATCTTATCCTCTCTTGAGAAAATAGTCTCTAACTGCTGAAGATCTGCAAAAAGGATCAGTTAGATGGACTCCAAGGTTCTTTTAGTGGGGTCTCCACGTGTGGACAAGCTTTTTAGTGGTATGATGTGATTTGCTGTTTCCTCCAAGGCGTCTTACGGATTCCAAAGGCTCGAAGATTCTACTAAACTAAAAGGGAACTTTCAAAAAAAAGCAAAAGATAGGGTTTAAGAGGAAGTCTAATCTAGCCTAACCCTATGAACGACTTAGCATGAATGAGATTTGGCAAGACTCAACCAACTTCAATTTTGCCATAAGATAACAACTCAATTGAAATTAGTGCGATCTTCTAAGGTAATAATGATGTTCAATGCATCAAAGACCAAGGACACTACTATGAAGGTACATATCCTAGATACGAAAATGCTTGAAGGTTAAGGACTCAAAATGTTTTCCAGTCGACCACGCAAGGCGTTCCTACAATCAGCAAGAAGCTAGTGGTTTGGATTGCGAATCCTACCAAATATCAAATCTCACACTTAGTCTTTCAAATTAACAAACTACTTTGATTGAGCGTGATTCAAGTACATCCAACAACCATGAAGATAACTTAAGAAATTTGCAACAAAACACCATAACTTCAATATTTTATTGATTTCCAAGTCATCATATACAACAATTGCTTGAATTTCTCTCTTCAAGACTCAATCTTGCTATAAAAATTGCTTCTAACTCTAATCTCTCTTACATCAACTATTGACTATTACTCTATTCTTCTATTATACTATTCACTATTTTCAAATGAAATAAAAAATGGGGGTATAAATAGCATCCCCAATTACAATGAAAGGTCCAGATTGAAAGTAAATCAATGGACAAGATCATGACACCTAAACCCTAATTAGGGTTTGTTACAAATGACCTCCTTTTTACTGAACAATATTGAATACATAGCCAAATATTAAATTTGGCACAAAAATCTAGGAGGTATCAACCAATGAGAAATAAGATGTCATGTCATCTGTAACAACCTTTCATCTAGAATCTTATTCCCTTTCCAATTCTCTTTCTTAGCATATGCAATGAATTTTGTCACGATTCCTTCGATTTCTGTGTTTGGAATCTCGGGAAGATTCTTGATACTCTCTTCTAAGTGGATAACCTGATCAAATGCATCTAGAAGAGCTGCATCCCAAGTAGGTTCAAGTTCCTTTGTTCTATCAATCAGGAGCATGGTGGCATACATCTGATCATACTGCTCATCTGTAACATCTGCGTCCTTGCGAAAGATGATCTTGATTCTATCCTCAAATTTCTGGATATCCACATCTGTCTCGACCTCGATCCTTCTGCCAAGAATGGTACGAAGTACCTCAAATACTCTGTCCTGGATCAGATTGATCACCTCCTCAACTTGACCACATCTAACACTGATGTCCTCGAAGAGAACACTCTTTATATGGAGTAAGGTTGACCACTGAAACAAACTGTGAGAATCACCTTCTAAGATCCTCTCCTGCGTTAAAATTCTTCTGGATGTGTGTCTTATTACTTTCAAGACAGGGATGACAACGTCCTTAGTATGGGCAAATGCAGCTACTGTTGCCATCAATCTGTGGATAATTTCAAGAACTTGGATAGCCTGATGAATGATCTTCGACATTCTTGTAACAAACTCTATGGCCATTGTATGAGATCTATCCATCCAACTACATGTACGCTGGACCAGGTTCCTGAATCTTTCTGCTTCACTGATCGATTGAAGGGGCAATGCCTGCACTGGTGATCTAACTGGATCCTGACGTCCCAAAGGTTCATTGATGTGACTGAAATATGTCCTCCATGCACCGACCTCTCTCTCAAGCTTTCTATTCTTTTCTACTTCTTCTCTAAGCTTATCCTTCAATGCCTCAAATGTGTCGGTGGCATCATCTAAAGTCTGCTCTGCTGTGGATGGTCTTAACTCAATAGTCTGTATATGATAGTCTTCTGCTAGGATCTCACCCTCATATTTGTCTGCTGCCGGTGTAGCTATCTGCAGTTTTCTAGATCCAGTCTCATCTCGAATCATCTTGGACATCTTTGTGGCCTTCTTCTTCTCTGTTGTCATATGTGAACGTCCAACAAGGCTCTCTAAATCAATTGCACTGTCCTCGTCCTCTATTACGATCACCTTAGTCAATCTTTCCTTCAACCAATCTGGGATATTCGATCTTGTCTCTTGAACTTGAATTTCTTTATGTACTATTTCTTCTTGTCTGGGAGGAGATGTTACTTCATTATCATTATCTAAATCATAGTCTTGGAGAGATCCATCTGACGAAACATGTTGTGCCTGTCCTTCCTCCTGTCTGTCATTCTGTACCATCGACTCCATGGACTCTTCCACTCGAACTGTTCTATCTTCTGGTCTGGAAGAAGTACCTGGTGCTTGATCTTTGTTGGCACCTAACTTTTTCTTGGAAGGCTCTTTCTTTTCTGATCTTTCCTTTCTCTTCGAACCTCTCGAATGGAGATTGCCCTCACTGGCACATCGAAGGTTACCTTCACCTGAATTCCTAGGATTAGGATTGCCTTCACTAACACTGGCTCCACCTTCGGCTGGCTTTTCTTCCAAAGTAAAAGACATGGCTATGCCTTGTTCTCTCAACTTCTGATGCTGAACGTCTACCCATCTGCGAGTACAAGACAAGACTGGTGCCATCAAATCATCTAAATCCACGGCCTCGGGCTCATTCCAATTCAAACTTATTGTTTTGCTTTCTCTATCATATGAAGATTGGATGTGCCTGCCGTTGTCCTGAGCTTGGTCGGCCACTCTGTAAATCTTACATTTCCTGATGAAATCCAAAGGCAATCTAGAATGCATCTTTCGTTTCACTTCGAGATCATCTAGGAGATTCATCATAAAATCTTCAATTTGGTGCTCATGTCTAAATCTTCTACCGACCGTCTCTTCTAAATGTCCATGTGGATCAAAACTATTCCTCCAAGCAAAAGATGAAAAAGGATACAAGGCTAACTCCTTCTCTGCGTCATCCATGGCTAAGACATTAGGACATACCTCAACTGAATTACCCAAAATAATAGGTACCTGAACTCCATTCTGATGTCTGTGTCTGAATGCCTTCACATATGCTGCCAACTGCCTTGTTACTTCAAGTAACACAATTCTGTCTGTCGGGTACCTCGGCAACATGTATGGAGGTAAAGGACATCCATGCACTCTAATGTAAGTGAACTTGGTAAACTGAATGAACCAAGCACCGTACCTCTTGATGAACTCCTGGGCATCCTGAGATAATCTGTTGTGAATCCCTCCTTGCAACGTCCTTGTGATGTTCATCGTGAAAGTATCATTGACTAACTTGTAGTTCTTCCCTGGTGGATGATGCAAGTAGGTATAGGATTCACAAGCTCTGACCTCGCCGGGTCCTCTTCCAATCACTCCTCTGTGAGGTAGTCCTGCGTACTCAACGCTCCTGATTAAGGCATAGATGACGTATGAACTCATGTGGAAGGACTTAGTGGCCCTGAGTCTTCTCAACTGTACGTCCAAGCAATGGCTAATTATCCTAGCCCAATGTATTGTACCCTTTCCTTGAACAATCACCTGGATGAAGTAAAACATCCACTTCTCAAAATAGAAGGCATGAGGTGCTCCTGTAACTCTGTTGAGCATAGTAATCAAATCTCTGTACTCCTCCTGGAAATCAATCCGATGCGGTGTGTTCGGTACCTTGCTTAAACGGGGACGACTCTTGAGTAGCCAGTTCTTGTTGATTATGCTTAGGCAAGCATCTGGATCATCATCGTACACTGATCTGGCTCCTTCAATGCTCTTGTATATCATGTCCCTGTGCTCTGGAAGATGGAAGGCTTCACTTATGGCTTCCTCTGAAAGATACGCCAAAGTGTTTCCTTCATTGGACACAATTGTCCTGGACTGTGGATTGTAGTGACGGGCACACTCGATCATCAACTCGTGGCACTGAATAGCTGGAGGAAAACCGGCCGCCTTGATGATGCCACTCTCTATTATTCTCCGGGCGACAGGTGATGGCTTGCCGATGTAAGGGACCTCCCGGAAATTCTTCGTGCTAAAGTTCCCCAAGTTTGTATCTCCAATGTTGCTCCATTTAGACACGATCTTGGTCTCTACTTCTTCGGTCTTCTGATCTTCTTTCATGAGAGCCGAGCGGCTGGTGGATGCTCCCGCCTTTGGGGTCGCCATACCTACACAACATTTCATTATAAGAAATAGATTTTGCAATAAATAACGTAAATAAGAGAGAGAAGTTTTTAGGAAACGTCATGATAAGTCTTTAGAGTTATTATTTCCTAAAATACAACGATTGAGCCAAGAGATTCAAAATTCAAAATTTCAAAATTTGAAATATGACGATGAATGAATAAAGCAATAATAATTAAATCGCCATACCTCGATAGAGAGCTAACTCTAGAATGCAAAAACAAAATTCGCCTAGGCAAAATTTGAGGTATAAGATAATCTTCAATATGATTTCCTCAAAATCGACTTCGCCACCTCTGGAGAGAACGTGATCTTCAAGTATTGCCTTAGACGTGGTCTTAAATGATCTTCAAATTCGCCTTTGGCGTGGTCTTAGATGGATCTCCAAGTTCGCCCTTGGTGTGGTCTTCAAATTCGCACCACCTTTTGATAACTACGCGCCACCCTTGGATGAATGAAATTCGCACCACCTTTGGTCTTCAACGCAATTCGCACTCCACACAAGATGATACTAGCGCCACCTTTGGTTTGAAATCGCACAACCTTTGAACACACTTCGCACTATATTCGCCTCTTCTTGATTCGCATGAAGAAAGGTAAAAATGATTATGTGAAAATGAACATTTCACTCCCCTTATAAATAGCGCTCATATCCTTTCACCCCTTAGGCCGACTTGACAAATAAAACCATTTTTTAAATGATTTGCAATAAAATAACAAGGCCGACTTGCCTAATTGGGCGCTTCAAATCGATTTTATATTAACTAAATAATTAATTATTAATGCCTTGCGTTTTTTAAATGAGAATTTCGATTTTTAATAAAGGCAAAAAATAATTAATAAAAGATAACGCCATATTAAATGCTAAATAAAAATGGATTTTCAATTTTTTAAATCGATTTAGCATTTAAGGAAAATTTGAATTGTTTAATTTGGCGCCAAAACTGAAAAAAAAGGAAGGGACGTACCTCATCGCTCTGGTCCCTTGGAGAGGGACAGGAGCGATTCACCATTTTTGTCTTGACTTTTGCATTTCTTACGTCCAACTCCTTCATCTCCACGTTGAAAATCAATCATCTTGATGGTCCTTCGAATTTGATCGCCTTGTGTGCGCATATGGGTGTCCTTTAAGTGCATATCGCCCTGGTCCTTGTCCAAAGGACAGGAGCGATCTTCTAATTTCCACGTTCAATATGCATCTTTGTTCCTCGATCTTTCATTATTGGCGAATAACACCTATGCTTGTTCCTTTTGCGTTTGCTCCATCTTTCTTCATTATGTGTTTGGACGCATTAAAGGGATCATCGCCCTGGTCCCTTAGAGAGGGACAGGAGCGATCCACGTTTTCTCCTTAACCTTGGCAATTTTAAACTTCAATCTTCTTTGCAATGTCTTCCAAACGATGTCCCTTGCCTCGCTTATCCTCGCCTAACTTTGATCGTGAAGGAACGTGAGTGTTTTTAATGATATCGCCCTGGTCCCTTGGAGAGGGACAGGAGCGATCCTTCCCTTGTGGCCACTACCTCACTTTGCCAGGTTCCAAGTTTATATTCAACGGATTCGTCCCTCTTCACTCCATTCGTCCATGCCTTGACATCATCTGTAACCTTGCAAGAAAAGCAATTATATCAAAAATCGCTCTGGTCCCTTCCTGAGGGACAGGAGCGAACTAGGCATTTAACACTGTTATGGACGTCCCAAAAATCTTCAATTTATATTCAATGCGTTCATCTCATGTTTTCCCTTGTTTTTGAACGTAAACTTGCCTTGACCCTTGTCTGGATTTTGCATAATGAAGGAAATCGCTCTGGTCCCTGGGAGAGGGACGAGAGCTACAAGGTACCTCGCCCTGGTCCCTTGGAGAGGGACAGGAGCGATTTGGTCAATATAGGTCATTCTCCTTCGTTTTTGCATCTCAAATTATATTCATTTGGCAAAGTATCTTCCTTCGGACCCTTTCAAATTGTTAAGTTTTCAAAATCTTGCAAGGACAAGGCGAAATTTGAATTGTAGCTCCGGTCCTTCACTGAGGGACAGGAGCGATTTTCCTCCTGGAGGCATTTCTGTGCTCATGAAAATCTTCAATTTATATTCAATGGAAAGATATTGCCGTTCTCCATCACTTCCAACTTGAAATCTGTCTGGACTCTGCAGGGACGATGAGATATTTGAAAATGAGCTCCCGTCCTTCACTGAGGGACAGGAGCGATTTTGCTCCTACAGGCCAAAATAACAAGATTTTTCACATTTTAACACTTCACGAGGCGAAAACAAATCAATTCCAATGCCCAGGATCAAAATTCAAAAAAGTCAAAATTTGGTCAAAATATTCAATTAGACAAAATTCACATTGACTGCCAACACTTAGACAAATTTAAAGCTCTGCATCAACATTCCAATTGAAAATTAGACCATTTTGGCGAATTCATTGCATTCAAAATTTGCATCCTAGAAAAGGAAGCTCAAAAGCCCTCAAAAACGACTGGATTTTGGCCTGAAAAGACAAAATCGAAAACCCTAAGGTTTGACCCTAAACCCAGACGACCAACTAACTAACAAAACCCTAAAAACGAAAGCGAAAACGAGCGAAAAACAAGCAAAAAGAGGGGGTCCCCATTTGCGATGGGGCGATGTGTGAAATGGTCACAACAGGCACCTATGTCAAAGATTATGTTCAAATTGAATACAAGAAAGGTACAAAAGTTTATGGGTGGATGGGCTTCCCTGCCATAACCGCCCTCAAAGAACAAATTGAGAACCTCAAAGGTCTACTTAAGGATCAAAATATTACCACGAGTAGTAGATAGGATGAAATCAAATGGACATGCTTCAAAAGTTGATCATATTAAGTCAAAGTAGAATAATTATCCATGATGAAGCCTTTGAGAGACAATGAGTGGTCAGCTATCAAACTTTGGCACAAAGACTCCCTTCCTAAGCCAGGTGCACTTGCCTGGGCCTGTGATGAACCCGATTAAGGCTGGGTCAACCAGCCAATCCTATGGCGATGTTGGTTAATGCCCCTTCTATTTGCCAGTTATTTAATTAAATTAATTATTAATTTAAAAATATTAAAAAATAGTAAATAGAAATTATTGGGGTTCATCACATAGTGTGTTGGTTTAGTAATGGTGATGTTGTTGTGCCTGAGCTTTGATAATTGGGGATTAAGCCCCGTGTTTGTGACCTCACCGATTCATAGATCCGGATCAAAATTGTTTTGCCTAGTATTGGAGGTTGTGTCATGCCAGCATCACTGGTCATGTTAGAAAGTTTACCCAACGCTTAAAAAGAAAAATATTAATAAAAAATATTATTTATTTAATTGAATAACTGGTAAAAGAAGGGGTGTTAACCAGCACCACCATAGGATTGGTTGGCTGACCTAGCCTAAATTGGGGTCATCATAGGGCCACCATCCAATACAAGATTCTCATTGATGATAAACTAATGAAGATGGAAATTTGGAGCCTTTCAAATGCATTCTATGTGAACAAGTAGAGGAAACCGAAGAGCATCTCTTGCTTCAATACACCTCTGTAGAAAAATGTTGGCACAAGATCAATGCCCTCCTATGCCACCCTAAACCTCATCCAAACACACTTTCCAACTATGCAATAATTGGCAACTCTCAAAGCAAAAGGCAATCTCCTCAAGTCTCTATACCTCCAAACCCTCAACGACCTTGTAGCAAATATGGAAGAAGAGGAGCAAGCACACCTTGAAACAAAGAAATGACATGGGACTCTTTCATATCAAAATTAGAAATTGTCATCTCAGAAATAGTGACAAACAAAGCAATAGAAAAGGTCAAGAGAAAGTTCACATTCATAGCATGGGATAGAGATATTTGAAATTTTGAAAGAACATTAGATTCCCCCTATTGATGGGTTAATAACTTAACTCTTATTGACAAATTTTCCATCAAATAGCAACCCCCTCCACTTGGGAGATAAAAAGTAAATTTTGATGGGGCCTCAAGAGGAACCTTGGCCCCACTAGTGCAAAATGTGTAATTGAAATATCCCTAAATGGTAATAATAGCAAAATAGCAATTTTCTTCTTCAAATGACACAGAATACAATTCGAAAATTATATTAGATTTGATTCTGCTGTTACACTTGCTTCAGGTATTGCCTATATGACTTTCAGAGCTTGTGTACAAAATTGTGATAAAATCATAAATTCAGAGTATAAATGATTAATACAATTATTACAGCTCTGCAATCTCATAAGCCAAAGAATTATTAACAATAAGGAACATACCACACACGCTTCTTGTATAGGACTATCATTTGATGGCAACTCCTTTTTGTGTCTGGACTTCTGAGACTCACGATATGTGTATTTGCTTCAGCGTTGGGAGGCACTTCAGCAAATAGGTTCCACAGCAGACTCCCGCAGCTTATGGACAATTATCACACCTGGACTTGAGCCCAATATCCTTGAGAAATGCACAGTGTCTATATGCACACATGGAAACTCTGCGATTAATATATATGCCTTCAATTCTCAGAAATTAACTTTGAGAAGCCACGTCTTTACTGCAACACCAAGCCTTGATTCTTCTATTCCCAACAAAGTAATAAACACACAGATACTTCCCTTGGGTATAACGGACTATAGAGCTTTTCATTAAATCAATCACTTTAATAATACTTTAATATTCCTTGCACCGGGTTGTCAGAAAAGTGGTTCGCTATTTTGATATCGCTATGGTTCAAGCATTTAAACCCACGATTATCTTCATATAGCCCATTAGCAGAAATAACCCCTTTATACGACTCACAATATTGAACAAAGAATATTCAAAGAACTTTGCCCAAAGGAAAGATATCAGACACCCTTTATTAATTCTCAGAACTGCAGATGACCTTATTTTCTACAAATTTGTCTCCAAAGGAGACTTCACAAATTTGCACAGCTGTGAACTCCGTCTCAAATCCACCTCTTTGGAAGAGTCAGGTTTTCGTCCAACTCCTGAAGGTTTCCCCTCCAGAAATCATAAAACGTTTTATCAAAACAAGCATGCCTTACAACTCCCAGTAAGCTTCCTTATAAAGACCTCCAGGAACTTTCTAGAAGATGAGGCCGACTTCAACATTGGAAAACTTTATTTAATAAAGTGACATTATAATATTTTATTATTTAATTAAATTAATTAATATTAAGTCATCATATGAATATTTTATTTATATCTTGATAACTTAATGAGAATCAATTTAATTAAATGTCACCTTAAAAATTGGGGAAATTACAGTAATCAAGGACAATGAGGGCAAATTGATAAAAGTAGCTTCCAAGAAACTCCTAGGTGCAAACAATGAAGCAAAAACATCAACTCTTCTACTTGGACTCCAATTAGTGCAATCTTGCAAGATTGACTTACTAGACATTAAAAACAATCAAAAACTATCATTCTCAATATTCGGAACACAAAATTGACAAGCTGAAAGATTAATGATATATTATGCTAAGTGCGGACAAATCTAAACTCAATAAAAAATTCCAATATCAAACATTGCTATCAAGAAGGGAACATAGTAATAAATCACTTATCTAACAAAGGTATAGATAAGAAGGAATTAATTATTGACAATCATTTGGAGAAACGATCAAGCTTGCACATTAGAATATCACACTCAAATCCCAAACACTTTGAATCATCTATTGTACACGTCATCAACAATCAATACATTTCATGTGGCTTGTGACAAGGAATTATACATGTCTTCTCTGCCTCTCCATATAACACACTATCTTTTCCAATGTCCCCATCTTGCATCTTGGACTTGCAAACCCCAACATTCAAGAGAGATGGACACAATGATAAATCTAGTGGGGAAATAGTGCCAGATGACCATCCTAGTGAGCATCAGTGATTTAAGGACGACGAACGTTTGCTTTTTTCAAAGGAGCAACATTTCTTAGGCTAAAAAGGTGGTTCTAGACAAGGATTGTGTTGAGATTGAGTACCTTCATGTCAATTAAGAAGTCTCCTTTGCCTTTGTCTAACATTTTGATGATTACAAGGGACAAGAAAATGGGGAAGGCTCTTGGTAAACATTTGATCTAGGAGAAGCATCAGAAGAACATTGATGCTATAGTAAGCAAAACTATCTAGGTCCCCTATGAATCTCTACCTGCCATGTTGTGAGCTTCATGGCCTTGCTTCCATAGGTGCTACAAGGGAGATTTGAAGAGCGTCTAGTGTATCTAATCAAAGAGATCAGGACAACTGAAGAATTCCTCATAGTTAGGACCAAGCCAGAAATGGATGTCATGACATTGCTTGCATTGTCCAAAAGAAATGCAAAACAAGAAAGGTTCAAAATTGCTGTGGCAGAAAGAGCAACCAAATTCCTTCTCTGCCATGCTAGACTAGTCAAGGGCTTCGATGAAGCATACAAAGAAAACTTGATCAAGCTAGAGGAAGAAGGAGATGGCATGGCTTAACATGGTTTCTGTACAGGTATAGTGGAGATTATATAGCTTATACTCTGCAACTGCTGTAATGGCCTGCAACATTAGCCAATTTTGTAATCAATCATCCATATCTAAGAGTTCCTCTGTTCAAAGGGGCTCAAGTATTATGTATCTATGCTATTTTCTGATAATATATTAAAAAGGTAAAAGGCCCTACCCTCATTTGACTGATCAAAAGAAAAAAAGTTAGTGAAGGATCCAGTATATCATGTCTAGCCCAAACACATTGATATTCATTAACACTACATCCAGCAGCTGGTTAATAGTGAACACATTTCTCTTCATTATTGTGTAAATTAGAATCATGCTAGGGATTTAATAACTAAATCGCTTGGGCCTAATAGATTTGTAAGATTTCAAGACAAGCTTGGGATTGTCTACTGTAGTCAGTAGAGAAGGGTAGTACAACTACATACTACACGTAATATTTACACATAAAGTACTAATGTATGACACGGAATATTAATATTTGTAATGTTAGGAATGACTTACATATTGATTATGTCTAACTACATAATCAAGTAACCATGCATAGTTTAGAAAGTGCATTAAGAAACCAAGGATATTAAGGGTGCATTCAGCCTTCTCACAGCTACATTATTAACCAAGCATGTTTCATCCTATAATCCAGCTACACAAACGATGCAATTGAGCTCATGTGACTATTATGCAATAAAGCCTAATTAGTTTAAATGGCATGGAAAAGAGAACAGGATGGAAAGGTGATGGGAGACCTGCTGTCAGGTTTGCTGTAATTGCTACAGGCACAAGCAGTTTTTATAAAAAGTAAAAGATGTAGCTTAAGGTGGCTCCAAGCTAGCACGGACAGGGTATAACTGTACTGCAATGTCCGATTCTAAGCATGAAAGTTGAAACCTGCTCCTTGTGCAGTAAAGTTTGGTAAAATAATCATGTTTCTCATTTGCTACCAATGCAGATGCCAAATAACCTCATGCATAATTCCAAATACATGCTCAAGTCCCCAGAAAACTTTAATCAGCAGGAAATTCAGATTAATTCAATGGATGGTCTTTTTGGAAAGCCATCTACTTATCATTGGATTGTTTACTGGTCCATGACTTTCTTTAGAAAGAAACAGCTACAGTTACATTCTAGGTTTCAAGTTTCAACAGTCTAGTTGCCTTATTTCTAATTATTGTCTCTGGTTGTACATTTCTGTACATTACACTAATTTGGAATCCAAACTTGCCCAATGTCAAAGCTTAGGGGATCCGATGAGAAGAATTCGAGTGGTAAAACATTTGGGCTTCCATGGCAGAGCTCCATTGGTCAAATCTCAGGATACAATAGCACTGAAATTAGGTCCAACTTGCTGAGCTATCCAAATGCACTAGACCAGACATAATGAAGTACTGAAATTAGGTCAAACATCACATCCAGCTCACTGAGCTACCCTCGTGGAAGAGACTGGACATAATCAAGTACTAAAATTGGGTAAAAACATCACATCCAACTCGCTAAGCTATGCTAATGGGCGAGGTAGTACATAATGAAGTACTGAAATCGACTAAAATATCACATTCAACTTGCTGAGTTACCTAATAGACGAGACAGGACAATATAAGATACTGAACTTAGGTAAGGCATCACATCCAATTTACTGAGTTATCCAAATGGACAAAACTGGAGAAAATAATTCCTTGAAACTGGGTAAAATGCAACATCCAATTCGCTGAGCTATCCTAATGGATAAAACCAAGCATATTAAAGTATTGAAATCGGACTGAACATCGTGTCCAGCTTGCTAAGCTACTCCGGTGGTCAAGATTAGACACAATAAGGAACTGAAATTTGGGTTAAACATCGCATCCAACCCTCTGGGCTACCTTAATGGACGAGACCGGGTGCTTGCCAATATTAATGAGTGCTAATTGGTTTTCAATGCATGCGTGTGATTTTAAACTTGAATACAACTCCATATAGCCCAGTCTCTTTTTGGTCAATGTTGCTCGTGCTCTTTCTGAGGATGTGTGAGGTAGCTCGCTCAAAAAGTCGGACAAACCATTAACACAGTCATCCAGAAAAGTAATGGAAATTAAACTTTAGTGCTACCAAGACAGTGTACTACAGGACTTCAAATTAGTCCATAAATTAAAAGCAAATAATGCAAAATCTTACAAACACCCAAGAAGCTACCACTGCGAATCGAAGCAGCGACCTCTGTGGACTTAAACAGCTATTTCTGAGTTGACTTAACATTTAACACATAGTTTTATCATGTACTGAATTAAAATGCCAAGTGGAAGGCCAGCGAAAAGACCACACCAGTAAGTAAACCAGAAAAAATAAATGGGAACATTCTTTAACCACTGAAAACCCCAAGAAACGTATTTTGAATGAATTACCATTTCAAGAATTGCACGAGGATGAATTCGCCCTTTCTTTTTGAATCTTCAGCCTTGCAACCGCCTGCAGCTGGCTTAAACATCTACCGTAGTAAATAGTACAGTTAAAATGGGTGAAGGAAAAAAGATGAAAGGAAATATGAGGCTGAAAATGAAACAACTAAGCACAAAGCTCTCCCTATTTTGCAGCATAGACCAAGGGGATGAGGAGGAGTGCTCGGCAGTAACCGGCTATGGGCAGTCGTACACCACCGGTGGGCTAGCTGTTCCTCGGGGAATGTGGATTGTGCCGGTGGTGAATTATTCTTTTCTTCTTTCTTTTCCCATTTGCCATTTGTTCATTGGTAGCTTCAAATGCTCAAATTTTGGCAGCTTGAACTGCAAGTTGAGCACCTTTGTCACTTTGTGGGGGACTCCTTTTTTTATGAGAGGGTTATAGAATATAAAACCAAGGTCATATGGTAGACAGACACAGCACCTACACCCAAAACTAAAGTAAACCTTTCATAGCAAATCAAGTTCTTCCGCAACAAAATAAAATATAACACCAACATTCAATTAATCTCTTTAATCGATTAAAATCAAGTTCTTCCACAACAAAATAAAATATAACACTAACATTCAATTAATCTCTTTAATCAATTAAAAAGGGATAGAGCAAATGAAGATGTAAAATACATTTTCATGGAATGTATCAAAATTTAGGGTTTTTATGTATTTTTAGTCAGTCGGGTTTTAATGTTTTCAACAACTCATTCTTATATAGAGTTAACAAATCACATTTCTCGTGTTTCACTAATAAGAGATATGATCGTGTTTCATTTATAAGAGATATGATTAACACTTTTTTTGGAACATCTTTCTTATGTAGACACCTAAACTTGGCAATCTCTTGCTACACTTGATTTTATTTTCATTCCACGTTGATTAAGTAAAACCAATTACTTAATTAACCTTCTCAATCATCTTCCAATCGTTAAATAAACAAATACAAATCATTTATTTGATGATTTTGTCATTTATCTGCATTTCCTCTATAGTTCATCCTTAATCATTTATTTATTTAAGTTCATCTTTTATATCTCTATCCTCCAAAAAGTAATAAATATAAATTATCCATTTAATCCCTCCATTTCTACTACAAAATATTAGTTGATTAAAAATTAATTAACTAATTAATCCTCCTGCACATTTTTCAATGTGATTAATCTAGTTATTCATATGTCACATCCATCCCACTTGTCCACAAAATCCTAGCCTTATATTTATCCTAAAATATCACCACCTTCCATCTTACACATGTGAAATATATCACTTGTCCAATCTCAGCTCCACATGTATTTTTCAAACATGTGAGAGAACTCGCATGCCTCGATCTCCATCCTTATTGTCCTTCTTAGGCATGTGAGAACTTTTAAATCTCCACTCATTCACCAAATTAGATCAATATTAACCATCCAAATCCTTTTGATCCTTGTCCTCTCCAAGTGCACCAATCACAAGGTGTCGCCGCCAATTGGAGGCCTCTCTTTCAGCCAAGTCTCTCAAACACTGATCTCGTGGATTAATCTCGACCCTTGATTGATCATCTTTTCAATCTATAAATCAAACCTCTCTTGAGCCAAATAAGAGAGGCGCACAAATGCAATTTGTGCCATTGTTTTAGAGAGCATCAAAATATCAATCACATATCAATGAGCAAAT